>NC_142026.1:3159319-3459319 GCF_982192425.1 Myodes glareolus | reverse complement strand
AAGCCATGATCTCGTGGTGAGATACAGATTATTAAAAATGGGTTGAATCAATATGTCAGAGTTAGCCAATAAGAGGCTGGAGGTAATGGGCCAGGCAGTGTTTAAAAGAATGCAGTTTCCATGTAATTATTTCGGGTAAAGCTAGTCGGGCGGGTGGGTAGCCGGTAGCGGCCCGCCGTTCCTTTAATACTCATCCAATTAGGGTTGGGGCAGGGTTTTGTTTTTGTCTTTACAGGAGAATAAAAATACCTATCTTAAAGATATCAAGGACTTTTGAGGAGATAGATATCTAAAGAAGAAATGAGAACTGTCCAGAAAACAAATTACCAAGAAAAGAAACAATCTAGCATAATGATGTAATTACTTTCTACAGGGTAAAATCTCTTTACCTTTTGGAATATTTCTTGTCCCCACTCAATGATAAACCAAAACTGACTTTGGAGTTGGAGTGAGGCTCTCTCCTTCTCTAAACCTAAGAATGTTGTTAAAAGAAAATTCGGAGTTTCTGAGAGTCACCTAGTATGGGACAGAAAAAAACCCAATCTAGGGACTACTGTAGTCACAGGTTTCTTTCCCTCAAATCTGTTTTATTCTTTTAAAATTCAACTTTCCATTTTGATAATAATAATGTTTAGGTTTCCCACAGTGAATGATAAATTTTCCTAACAGCAATCTCTGAAGTCTCCCAAAGGATGATGGGACCCCATAACAATACTACTTGGATCACAAGGCAAGAAATGTTGTAGAATGTTATTTTAAGGTGTGTTCAGGTGTAGCAAAAGGTGCTGTCAGAGGTCCTAATCATGCCCAGCCAATGAGGGGTGACCATGCAATGTCAAGGAACAGAAGTGCTGGGAGGGTATTTAAGCTTTTCCTTGTTAAATAAATGAGTCTGTCCTGTCCCTTTCAATGGCCTCCCAGCTTCTGTGTTCATTGATGTGACACATTCTCAGCCCCTCCCCTGAGGAAGACATTAGGGACCAGCTACAGACCAATATACATCTAATTGGAGAAACAAAAATCTTCAGGAGAAATTGGGTAGATGGGAACAGAAAAACATTTCAATAAATAGCTTAGATTATTTTCTTAATTTGATGAAAGCTATACTCCCACAAATCTGAAATCTTCATCCAAATCAAACCAAAGAAAAAATAAGAAATTTTTACTAAGGTATATAACCAAATTATTTACAACCAAGAACTCTGCAAAGCTCTCAGAGGAAGAGAGCATCCCGTTGCCTTGCTTAGGTAAAAAATGTTCCCCTTTCATGCCCCTGGCTACAAGGGTGGTAGTGGGGTCTGCAAGCCTGGAGAATATTACCTCACCTCTCAAGCACTGCTCAGAATGCAGCCAGAATTTCTAATGTATACTTGTATCATTTCCTTATTCCTTAATCTCTCTTCTTAATAAGGCAGAAACTGAGGTAAAGTGAAACATCAGATATCAATTTTAAAAGGGCACAGAAAATACATTAAGAAAATTATAGATTTTTTTTAAAAAATCAAATGAACGAAACAAATTCCAGTAAGTAACAAAACAATACAACAACAACAAAAAAATACAAATAATTAAAGACTGGACCTGAGCTGATACTTCCATGAGCACATCCTTCTCCTCACTCCCAGTGCTGATCTCAAGAAGGCGTCCTAGCAGCTTTGCGAGACTTCTTTCTCTACCCCTGAGTTCTCTAGCAGCTCTGACGTTCTGCCCCTTCTCTCATTTTGTGCCCAAATAAGAAACCTCTACAGCGATTTCATCATTTCTTGTTTGGTTGTCTCTAAATCTTCCCCCTTCTAGAGTCATAAGGACTCACCTCCTTCAAATCCAGATTCCATATCTAAAATGATTTCCTTTGCACTGGGAAAGGTTATAGAGGAATTGGAGTCTTTTAACAAGATGTTCCCAATGAAATGGATAAACAATAATAAATGCTAACTTTACTTACTAGCAAGAAACTGGGGGGTTGGGTTTATATAGTTTGGTTTTGGAGGTAGGTTTGTATGTGGGAATTAAATGAAAAGATGGAGATTTTATGTTTTGTTGCCATGGTTACATTACATTGGCATTTTCACAAGGAAACCAATGTGTGGTCTGAACATTACCCCCACTTTCACATCTACCCACGTGCTCCCGTAAGGGACAGAGTAAACTGGCTTCTAGCCCTAATCTCCTCCACCCCCGCCCCAGGGAGTGCGTATTTTTCATGGAAAATATGTCCTCTGTGATGTAAAGTTAGGATTGGCTCCTGCTCCAGACACAATGTCAAACAAGATTGCTGACCAGATTTCTTCCAGAGGTTTGATAACGCTTTACCTCTTTGGCA
Source organism: Myodes glareolus (assembly GCF_982192425.1). Taxonomy (NCBI): domain Eukaryota; kingdom Metazoa; phylum Chordata; class Mammalia; order Rodentia; family Cricetidae; genus Myodes; species Myodes glareolus. Next base: position 3,456,996 of record NC_142026.1, on the reverse strand, counting down.
TGCTATATATGCATTAACTCACTTTGAGATGGCTTTTTTATTTAATATCTAAGCTCTTTACAATGCATCTTAAGATAAATATAATCACTAAAGAAGTTACACAGTTTGAAAATTCTGGCACTATTCTTAAAGCAGTTCTTACAAAACAAGTTTTCAAATGACCTCTCGGTCCTTCTGTTCTTGGTAACATAATCTCTATTCTTTATTCCACTCTGCTCTTTTTTTCCTCTCTTCCTCATGCCATTTTTTCTTGTAACATTTACACCCATCATCCAAACTTGTCTCTCCAAAATTAAGGTCTCAAATCTGATCACAGACAAGTCTCCTGATAGACAAAGAGGCAGCAGGCAGAACAGCGCTGACCACCGTGCCTCCTGATGCCCTGCTCTGAGACCCCTCAGAGTTTGGAGGGTGATATTGGCCATGATTACACTCAGACCAAGCTCATTCCTAACTGGTTTCCCATCTTTCTGACTTTTCATGCTGCAAACTCAGTGATCTTGCAAAACAGCAATTCGGTCCTCATTGTATCTGTCTGGACAGGGAATCTTTGGGTGTGTCCTGTTGTTGACAAGATGGTGTCCAAGTTACTTTAAAATAGCACCACAGGCTCTTCCGGGACGTGGATTCCACTTTTTTTTTCTCTCTTCTTTCTTTCTTTCTTTCTTTCTTTCTTTCTTTCTTTCTTTCTTTCTTTCTTTCTTTCTTTCTTTCTTCTTCCTTCCTTCCTTCCTTCCTTCCTTCCTTTCTTTCCTTCTTTCTTTCTTTCTTCTTCTTTTCTTTTTTTTTGTTTTTTTTTTGTTTGTTTGTTTTTTTGAGACAGGATTTCTCAGAGCTATGGAGTTGGTCCTAGAACTTGCTCTGTAGACCAGACTGGCCTTGAACTAACTCACAGAGATCTGCCTGCCTCTGTGCCCCACCGCTGCCCGACTGGATCCCATCTCTTACTCTGACCTGATTTCTGGGGTTGACGCTACTCCTCATCTTTGCATCCCTCTATGTGAACTGCAATTTCCACAGAGTAGTGTCAGGATATCAGATGCCTGCAGAAGTCCCAGCACCTAAGTCAATGATCCATGTGTTTAAAACTTGCTGAATGCTGAGTATTATGTAGTTGTGGTCAAAGAAAAAATGACTAATTCATGAGTCCTTAGGTTTTCACTTCCTGAAATCTCCAAGTAGTCTCAAATCCATCCCTGTCCACTGGCTCCCGCAGTGGCCATGGGTCACTGCCCACATTCTGCTCTCTGAACAAAATGTTTTTTGTGTGCAAAAGAAGCACATTCAGACTGCCTGAGCTACAGGCAAGGGTGTAGTCCTCTGTTTCCCTTGGACCACTGGAGCTATCTTAGCCCAATGTTTAACAAAGACCGTAAGAAGTAGGAAGGACACAGTCGTGCCCGTGACGAGGACTGCACTGGAATTTTCCCTTCGTTTCTCATATGAACTCAGACAAGTCATTTGCCCTGGTATCTCAATGATCGCCTTGAAAACTAGTGAGCTGTTGAGTTTTCCAAGATTTGTGCTTCTCCAGCTGGAACTCCAGAAGACAGGGCACTTGAGCCTACTCAGAATCATACTCTCTGAGGGGGGGGGGGGCGAAGAGAGAAAATACAGAGAGGTAAATAGAGCCAGGGTTAATATTTTAATAGCTTCTAAAGCCAGTCTTAACTTTGCAAAGGTTTGGAATTTACCAAAATGGAAGACCCCCTAAGGCACATGCTCTCCGTACATGTTTCCAGATGTGTTACAAAGAGACAAAATATTTGCCAATGATTTTTAATAGAGGTTAGAGTTTTAATGTGAAATTTGCAATTTTATTTTTTTGTAAAGTAATGATGGAGGATTCCAGGTAAAGGACGAACTGCACCTTTTGTTCATTGGTTTTTCCTTTCTACTTTCTAGGGTTCGGGGACAAAGCAAAAAACCTCTACAATTTTAAAAAAGAGAAATTGACTCGTAGCTCATTTTAGCTATCTGCAGGCTATTTAAAATCATTTTCTTCAGGACTAGACATCAAACCCCCTGCATTCCACTCTAACTGCAGCAATGATGGGCAGTCTCCTGGTAATTCAAATTCCTCTCCAGATGACAGCATCCTGCCTGAAGCACCTGCCAAGTGTTTGTGTTTAAATAAAAGCTGTTCTTAGAATAAACTACACATTCACAGGTCTCACACTTTTATTTTATTGTTTTTTGCTTATTTTTATTGTTCTTATTGCTCTATATATTATTCTCTGCTCCCCTCCCTTCCTCTCCTCTCTCCTTCTACCCTCTCCCATGACCCCTATGCTCCCAATTTACTCAGGAGAGCTTGTCTTTTTCTCCTTTCTATTTAGATCTATGTACATCCCTCACTGTTTAAAAGTATTTAAGTTAGTGTTTTTAATATGTTTTCAATGTTGAACATAGGTTGTTGCTGTTTCATTCAAAGAGTTTTTTTAATCACTTTATTCTTATCACTCACCATTTTTCATTTTTTCAGGTTTCTACCCTAGGAGACCAGTATTCCTTCACTCTCTGTGAAGGAATGTGAACCTACTCACATTTTATAGAAACAAAATTATAAGCTATGTGGTCTTTTGTGACTCAATATTTTTCATTAAGTTTGTTTCCAAGGTTTACCTATGTTGTAACATCTATCAGAGCTTTGTTGTTTTAAAAAAATAAACAATAATGTTTTATGTGTATATGCCAAGGTTTTTAAATCCATGTACCTCAGTAGCCCAGACTGACCAACTCAGCTGCCACCCAGGCACGCATCCAAGACTTTGAGTTGTCATTCCCCAACGTCTACCCCGTCTATGACCTGCTGGGGCTTGAGAAGGGACTGGATTGCGGAACAACGGCTGCCGGACCTCCGTGACTCAGGCAACAGCAGAATATTCAAGAGTCTCAGTGAAGGTCCAGTACTGAATGTATACTATAAGCTGGGGGCCTTGAACATCCTGAATGTGACCAATAACACATTGCTGAATTGTTTATTTGTATTTACTTCTTTGCTTTTGTCTTTTGTTAGTTAAAATTTTTATTTGTTTTTCTAATTTTAATTTTCGTTTTTAAATAGGTTTCTGTTGGGAGGATACTAAGAGGGTCCAGGACAGATATGGAGAGACTGAAAAATGAGTCTCTGCATTGGGGTGCTTGGTGTGAAATTCTCAGGAAATCAATAAAAAATATGTTTAAAAATAAATAGTTGAATCCTTTGTCCATCTATAGGCACTTGCTTCTACTGCCTGACTGTTATGGGTGCTGCTGTTTGAGCCTCCTCCTTGTCTGAGGAGTTGTTTTTTTCTCTGCTACTGCTCCCAGGAATCTGTTTGTCTTTGGCTTTTGCCTGTGCTGCATGCATCTAGGTGCTGATATATTTTCGTTTATCCCGCTTGGAGTGGGTTAAGCTTCTTGGATGTGCAGGCTCACATTTTTCCACCAACTTCGGAGAGTCTTTAGTCAATGTTTCTTGAAATATTCTCTCTGTTATTTACCCTTCTTTTCTCACACTCTTTGGGATGTTTGTTATCATCAGCTATCTCTAAGGCTCTGTTCATTTCTCTTTACTTTCTTTTACCAACTAGTCATCTTGACTGACATTATTTCAAATTCACACCCTCTTGCCAGCTTAAAGTTGCTATCAGTTCCTCTAGTGATTTTTTTATAATTTTTTGAGTTATTTATTTTATGTGTATGGGTGTTTTGTGTTTTGTCTGCATGTATGGTTGTGCACTACATGCATGTTTGGTCCCGTGAAGGCCAGGAGACAGTGACAGATCCCCGGGACTGAAGTTACAGACACTCATAGTCCACCATGTGGGTACTGGGAATTGAACCAAACCTAGGTCCATAAAAGAACACCTTGTATCCTTAACAACTAGGCCATCTCTCCAGCATCCTATCTATTGGGTTTGTTGTTTTGGTCTCTTTTGCTTTGGTGTGTTAGGGCTGCCATCACAAATACTATAAACTGAGTGGCTTGCAAACAACACAAATTTATTTCTCAGCATTCTAAAAACTAAAATCTAAGGTTGGCTTGAGCAGTATATAACCTCTTTCAGGTTATATTAACTCACAGAGAAAGAGATAAGGGAACTTTGATTGTTTTCATAAGAATACTAATCCTCCTCCTGGGAGTTTTTCTCCCATGACATAAACATTTCTCAAAGATTTATCAATATCATCATATTAAAGATTAAGTCTGAATTTTGGAGTACATGAACATTCAGTCTGGTTCCCTCTTGTGCAACTGTGACAATCCTGTTATGGAGTAACCACTTTCTAATTGCACTTGAGGCCCTGCTTAACAGGAAGTAGTTCATGTCTGGTAGTGTAAGTCTAGCCAATGGCCTATGGAAAAGTACTGCCGTTGTTTCTGATAACTGCACATGGTGTGTATATCAAATTGGCATTCTAAATATTTTTGCTTATATCCATCAATCAGGGCAGCTCTTCGATTTGGTCAGAGATGTTTCTCTTGAAATGGGTAGCCATTACTGCAGAGACTCAAAACAAGTCATCGTGCTGAAATCTGAGCCCTACCTAAACAGGTCACCTACACAGCTCAAAGCTGCATTGCATCCCAGGAAAGGAAATGGAAAGGGTGTCAGAGTTGGAGAATGAAGTGACTTGTGAAATGGTTTCTTCTACCTGCCATAGCTGCTGCACTTCTGAGCTCTCAGCAGCTATGATTATCCCAAGATTGGACCCAGGAACCCTTTGCCACAGAGCAGAAAAGGGACCATAACACCCCATCCTTCCCGGAGGATATAAGCTCAGTTAAGGGCAGTTAGGGTAAAGAGAGGTATTTTCTTCAGTAGTATAGCCACTGGTAAGGTGCCCAGACACCTATACTCCTGTAAGCAACCTTAATTAAATTCAGAGACTCATAGGGGGAAAAAATGACAATGGGAAAGGGACAAGCAAAGGGCTAGCTGGCAAATACAACCAAAATACACGATATGCATGCATGCAATTTTCATAATGAAACTCATTATTATACATAATTGACATGTAGCAATAAAATATTCACTCAGCAGCAACTTCTCAAATATTGATTTCTGCTTGATTCTTCTTTTATAATTTCTAACTCTGTATCAATATTCTGTAATTTGGACATTGTTCTCATACTTTATTTTTAATTTCAATCATGGCATCCTTTAGATATTTAACAATTTATTTATAATAGCTAACTTATAGTCTTATAAGTGTGGCATCTGGGCTTCCTGAGGCAGTTGCTATTGGTCCCCCACCCCTGCCATGCCTGCTATAGGCATACCTTTGAGCTTGGTAGCTTCTTTTATATTTTTTAAAGATGAATACTTTAAATAATATAATGTGTCAACTCTGAAAATCAGATTCTGCTTCTGTCCCAGAGAAGCCCCAGTATCTACTTTGCTGTTGTATTCATTGCTTCTGTATTTTTCAGTTACTGTACTGGAATAATTCTGCAAAGGTCTTCACTATCCTATGCAGCCATGAGAATCAGTACTGGGTTAACTTGGTTGTCAACTAACATTTGGGCAGTGGTTTCCTTAAGTATCTTAGATCAACAAGTCTCGTATGTGTGTATATGTGTGCATGTGTGTGCGTGTGTGAGTGTGTGTGTGTGTGTCTGTGTGTGTATGCCTGCTTGTCTATATGTGTACCACGTGTCTGCAGGAGCCCACAGAGTACAGATAGTTGTTTTGATTTGCATTTCCCTGATAGCTAAGATTGTTGAACATTTTTTTAAGTATCTTTTGGTCATTTGAGATTCTTCTAATGAGAATTCTCTGTTTAATTCTGTATCCCATTTTTTTTCGTTGGGTTATTTAGAATTTTAATGTCTAATTTCTTGAGTTCTTTGTATATTTTGGAGATCAGTCCTTTGTGTGATGTGGGGTTGGTGAATATCTTTTCCCATACAATAGACTGCCTTTTTATCTACTTGACTGTGTCCTTTGCTTTGCAGAAGTTTCTCCATTTCAGGAGGTCCCATTTATTTATTGTTGCTCTTAGTGTCTGTGCTACTGGGGTTATATTTAGGAAGTGGTCTCCTGTGTCCATGCATTGAAGGCTACTTCCCACTTTCTTTTCTATCAGGTTCAGTGTGGTCAGATTTATATTGAGGTCTTTAATCCATTTGGACTTGAGTTTTGTGCATGGAGATAGATATTAACCTATTTTCATTCTTCTACCGGTTGACATTCAGCTCTGCCAGCACCATTTGTGGAAGATGCTTTCTTTTTTCCATTGTATAATTTTAGCTTCTTTGTCACAATCAGGTGTCCATAGATGTGTGGATTAATATCCAGGTCTTCCATTCGATTCCATTGGTCAACGTCTCGGTTTTTATGCCAATACCAACCTGTTTTCAGTACTGCAACTCTGTTATAGAACTTGATGGTGAGGTGGAATTTGGAGAGGCTGTTAGCTAAAATAAAAACAAATTTAATGAGTGGTAGGGGGATGTTCTAGAAACAACTATCTATAAAGGAAACATGAGATGTCTACTCCATGTGAAGGATTGTTGGACAGAAGACAATTAGACTAAGGGACTGCTCTGCCTTCTTGCAGTTTCCTAAAAGTAGTGCAGATCTCTACACACATTGCATTTGAGCAGACAGAAATGTGTTGAATGCTGGCTCATTAGTCAAGAGGTTTTTGCCCTAGAGGAATCTGCAGACAGTCTTTCTTCTCATAACTTTATATTCCTGTTTGTTTTTACTTTTTCTCTTCATTGAAGCCTAGGACTGCTTCTCCTTTGATTTTTATTTCTCTAGAATGTTTTATTATTCATTGTTGAAGCACTGTTTAGGGTACACTCCTAAGCACTACTTGGAGCACATTTTCTGCCATGTGACATGTAACTCACTTTGTGAAGAATTTGTTTGTTGTTCTGCAACTCTCTTTTGTTATAGAGGACTTTGTCCAAACAATGAGTTCCTGAGGGATAAAGAAAAAATACATTTTTTTCCACCTTTACTTTCAAAACAATTGCTCTTCCATATAAAGCAATGGAAATTGCCAAAATCAGGTTTTCTCAGAACTCCAGAATTTAACTAAGGGTTTGTGACTATTCCCGGAGTCTTTTTTTCCTATTTATTTATTTGCTTTTTAATTGGATTTTTTTAAAAAACAAAATACCAATCCAAGTTCCCACTTCCTCACTCCTCTCATTCCCTTCACACACCCTCCCACCGTACTTCCATCCAATCCTCACAGAGGGCAAGGCCCTCCAACTATATCTAGGCTGTGCAAGGTATACATCCAAAGAGAATAGGATCCCAAAAGACCAGTGCATGCAGTAGGGATAAATCCTGCTGCCACTGCCAGTGGCCCCTTAGTCTGCCCCAACTGTCAACCACATTCAGAGGGACTAGTTTGGTTCGATTTTTCTTCGTTCCCAGTCCAGCTGGAGTTGCTGAGTTCCCATTAGCTCAGGTAGACTGTTTCAGTGGATGTCCCCATCATAGTCTTGACCTCTTTGCTCATAATTCCATTCCTCCCACTCTTCATCTGGGAGGTGAGTCCAGTGCTCCGATGTTGGTCTCTGCCTCTGTTTCCATCAGTTGCTGGATGAAGATTTTAAGGTGATATTTAAGATATTCATCAGTCTGACTACAGGGCACATCAAGATTGGGCCCCCTCTCCTCTATTGCTTAGGGTCTTAGCTGGGGTCATCCTTGTGGATTCCTGGGAATTTCTCTAGAGCTAGGTTTCTGCTAGCCCTCGAATGGCTCTCTCAATCAGTATATCTCTTTGCTTGCTCTCATCTCTGTACTTCCTCCATCTCGACTGTCTCGTTCTCTCAAGTTCTCCTTAGCCTCCTCTTCTCCCCTCATCTTCCCCTTCTCCCCTTTTTACCCCCATCCCCATGCTCACAATTTTGTCAGGTAATTTTATCTATTTCCAATTTCCAAGTGGATCTATGTATGTTTCCAAAACATCATTTTTATGACAACACCCACCAAGATACTTACTGCATAGTTATCTTTTAAATAACCTGGAAGCCTAACATTTAAAAAAAATTACTTAGGTGCATCTATTTGATAACATTCACTGCAAAGGATTTTTAAAACAGGATTGTTTGTGATGTAGGAGGGTCTTCTATCTATCTGTTGCTTTCGTTGGTTAATTAATAAAGAAAACGGCTTGGCCTGATAGGTCAGAACATAGGTAGGCGGGGAAGATAAAACAGAATTGTGGGAGAAAGAAAACAGAGGCAGGCAGATGCCATGAAGCTCCAGCCCAAGATGAATGTAGGTTAGAATCTTCCCAGTAAGCCACCACCTCATGGTGCTACACACATTAATAGAAATGGGTTAATCAAGATGTGAGAGCTAGCCAGTAAGAAGCTAGAGCTAATGGGTCAGGCAGTGTTTGAATGAATACAATTTGTGTGTTGTTATTTCGGGTGTAAAGCTAGCCATGCAGGAGCTAGGTGGGACAAAAAGCAGGCCTGCTTGCCTCATTACTACATGTTTGTTTAGGATGTGGAGATGTGTGTAAACTTCAGAGTCAGGGGCTTTCCCATGGCCTCTGACTGTTAACTGTGATCTTAGCCTTAAAGAGTTTGGTTATGAGCCCTACAAAATTATTTCCTCACTAAGGGTTTATTTATTTTATGTTCACTTAAGCATGCTGCTTCGAACATGAGGGGAAAGACAGCCCATATTGATGCAGTCTCTGTCAATTCCAAGATTTTCCTCCTAAAGAACCAAATTACCAGCTTTCCCATGTTTAATGCAGTATGTGAGATTACAATGTTCAAAAACACAGCAAGGACTCTGGGGCGATGGCTCCATGGATAAAGTGCTTGCTACGTGCACACAAATTTTGAAGCTCAGATCCCCAGAACCCACACAAAGCTGGATAGAAGCAGAAGTATTGATCCTAGCAATCGGTCCCTTGGCAAAGTCACGCATCACATGACCAGTCGCTTCATGCACTCTAGCAGATCATAGATGGGGTAAACGTTTGGAAGGACCAACTCAAAGCCCTGGCTGTGAGCCTGGATGATAGCTGAATTGGTCAGCCTGGGCCTTTGCTGGGATCTCACAGCACAACGCAGCGAAGGACAGGACCAGTTCTTGCTGGAGTCCATGACACTGCCTGTGCTGAGAAACCTTTTTTCTTTGTTTGCTTGTTTGCTTTCTGAAACAGAGTTTCTCTGTGTAACCGCCTGCAGACCAGCCTGGGCTCAAACTCACAGAGATCCACCTGTCTCAGCCTCCCAAGTGCTGAAATTAAAAGCATGCGTCACTGTCACCTGGTCTTTGAACAACCATTTTTAAGTACTTGCTGAGCTATGTAGGAAAGCTTCTCTTCTAACTGCATTTGTGTCCAATTTTCTGTGTCATCCATTTGCTCAGGCAGGTATTATTAAACAAAGTTGCATACTGGCATCCTGTGTATTTTAACTGAAAATTTCAGCAGAGTTCAACTTGCCATTATATTTGATATTCACTTTCAAAAAGTAGACCTTATCATATTTAAATAATCTTATCAGATAGCTATTGTACTTATAGTTTTTGAAGGCTCAGTGTTGTTCAATATCTATTAACATGTTCATATATATTTTGGTTAATTAAATAAATGTTGTTGATAGAGTCTCATATTTAAATTAATCTTGCAAACATGAACTAAAGCCTGAGATTATATGTAGTTATGGCCCTTTGTTGAGTTCTACATGCTATGTAAAACCATTCAATAATAATCAGTAGTAAACATTATCTTCAAGGTTTTGTTTTTTATTTGTACTCCATCAAGTTTACTGTTAACCCTGTGCTGATGTCATAGGAATGACTCCTATTTTCTATAATGTGAAATAGTTATATGAAGAGAAAGTTTAGACAGAATTTAGCTATAACATATCCATTGTCCTTAAGAGACAGGGTTGTAATCACTCAGCCTATAAGTATAGGGCAAACTCTCTCAGCTGTCATAGCGATGAGAAGAAACTGGGCCCTTGATAAGCATAGAAACCATCAAGCTCCCACCCTGGAGACTCAGAGTCATTTATATTGGGATTTTCATCACAGCAAATACAGATGATTCTTTCCATAATTCAGTAATTAGTCCAATCAAAATTTCAAAGTAATTTGGGATTAATTTGACTAATCAAGCTTTGTGGAAATTGTTTTCAAATTTGTTAGTATTGGCTTTAATTCTTCTAATTTCTTATATTTCTGTGGTTGTATTTTTCATTCCCATTTTAAACATTATATACCTTTTCCCAATTTCCTTTTTTTTATCAAACTCTCAAAGGATTTAGGATTTATCTATCAGATTTTACAAAGAACTGGTTTTATTATAGCCTACTTTCTTCCTTCCTTCCTTCCTACCTTCCTTCCTTCCTTTCTTTCTTTTTTCCTTTTTCTTTTTTTTTTTTTTGTGTGTGTGTTTTTGAGACACGGTTTCTTTTGTGTAGCTCTGTCTGTCCTGGATCTCATTCTGGAGACCACGATGACCTCGAACTCAGTGATCCACCTGCCTCTGCCTCCTGAGTGCTGAATTCAAAGCATGCACCATTACTACCCTGCAATATTTTTCAATAAACACTTTTTATTTCAATTGAAATATATGTACATAATTTCTCCTATTTCCCTTCTTCCCTCTAGCTCCTCCTATGTCTCCCCTCACTTTTTCTCAAATTGATGAACTCTTTTTCTTTGATTATTATTGTTACAGATCTATACATAAATATCTTAATATACCCAGCTGAGTCTATTTAGTGTTGTCTGTGTGTGTATGGTTTCAAAGCTGACCACTTGGTATTAGATATGCAATTAGTAGAGTCATCCCTGGGAGAGGCTAATTCTCTCTCTCTCTCTCTCTCTCTCTCTCTCTCTCTCTCTCTCTCTCGTGTGTGTGTGTGTGTGTGTAAGAGAGAGAGAGAGAGAGAGAGAGAGAGAGAGAGCAGTTATTAGTTGCCTGTAGTGCTTTTTTCTAATATGAGAATGCTGTGAGAGTTTCCTCACATTTTAGCACCTTTGTTGGTGTACTTCTTCAAGTCTTGTTTAGGCAGTCATATTGTAGAGTTGTCCTGGGTGTAGTTTTTCTGTCGTTTCTAGAAGATACCATCTCACAACAGACTTCCACATATGCTGGGCCTTAAAATTTTTATGTCGCATTCAGATGCGGTACTTGGTTTGTAGATCTACCCACTGATGCTAGGCACCACAATCAGTTGATTTCTGCATTTTGACCAGTTTTGGTTTTCTGTAATGGTTTCTGCCTTTAGCAATAGAGACTAACCCTCAAATTCCGGGAGACTACCAAGGCCAAAAGAAAGCAATACCCATTACTGGGAGTCCAAGAGAGTCCCCAGTTCTTGGACTCTTCTGACTTGAAAGGTTTCTCTAGTTTCATTAGTCTATGACTCTTGTGGCAAGCATTGTGAACCCAAGTGACATAATTTCACCTAAGAAAAATATTATATGTAATTTTAGATAAATAGATAATAACAATTTATTAAGATATTTGCAAACATCTGTAGTGTTATCTGCCCCGTGTTCAGTACAGCCTTATCTCCCTTGGTTTCTGTCCATTTTCCAAAGTTAATTTTTAGATCTCCACTGACTGGGTTTTCCTTTCTTTACCTTACATGTTGTAGGATATTTTTACTGTGTGAAGATGTATTGCTGTGACTGGTATACTAATGAGCTGAACATCAATAGCTAGGCAGGAGAGAAAAGGTGAGGCTTTGGGGCAGAGAGAGGACTCTGAGAAAAGGAAAGGTTGGATTCACCAGCAAGACACAGGGGAAACAGGACACTCAGTATGGAGATGAAGTAACATGGCAAAATGTAGATTAAAAAATATGGGTTAATTTAAGTTATAAAAGCTAGCTGGGAAAAAGCCTAAGCTAGAGGCTAAGCTTTCACAGTTGATAATAAGTTGCTGTATCATTATCTGGAAAATAGTGGTCCCAACTACAGTGACAACATGTTTTAATTGCCTGGCTCTATTGCAAACTGCCTGGTAGTTCCTTTTATTTTTCAAGGTTTGATTTGTGATGCTGATCACCAGAACCCCAAATGAATCCACGATGACCGAAAGATTCCCCTAGTCTAGAAACTTGTTAGAGTGCCTGAAACCAAATGAGCTCCCTTAATTCGGGAAGATCTGTGACACATGTGGCCTTGGCTTTAGTTGGTGCTAAGCAACAGCTGTTTTCAGTTCTGTCCTGGCGAGCCCCACTCTGGCTCCAGCATGCACTGTCTCCCAGTTACTTTCACCCCAGAGACCCTCAATGTCCCTCTTCTGAGAAGCAGCTTTTTTCACTAAAGCAAGAAAGTCCAATGTTAAAGATTCAGGGGTTTTTTGCTCATATTTTTATTCTGAGATGAAAGTCATATGATTTTGTAAAATCCTTTAAGATATTTTTGGCTTTAGTGCAAGGTTATATAAAATATTAAAATAATTTTAAAAATCAGGCAGAAGGACTAAGGCGATGACTTAGTCAGTAAAGCATGTCCTACATTTGATCCTCCAGAACCCATGTTTCTTTTTTAAGAAGCTGGACATGGTGGTACACTTATTCAAGTGCTGGGGACGCAGTGATAAGCATATTTCTGGGCTCACTGGATGGCCAGTCTTGCCTACTTGGTAAATCTTGAACCAATTAGAAAAGTAGGAAGGTAGAAAGCACATCAGAAACAACCGAGGTTGTCCTCTGGCCTCTTCTCTCTCTCTCTCTCTCTCTCTCTCTCTCTCTCTCTCTCTCTCTCTCTCTCTCACACACACACACACACACACACACACACACATACACACATACACACACACACACACACACATATACACACATACACACCAAGATGAAACTGGGTGTTGTTAGGGGTTATTATATTGTCAAACTTTGTACTTGGTTCACATAAAGTTCATTTACGTCTAAATCATTTCTGGTTTTTTTCCCTCATCATGTGATAAGAAAACAGTGGACCCCTCAGGTATTTCAGCACCAAAAGTGTCAAGAAGTGAGACTCAATCTATTATTTTCTTAGGAATTATTTTACCTTCCATTAGTGCCTTAATACAAACCAAAATAGGTAGTTTTCTTAAAGATGGTTAATTTGATTAGTATATACAAAATATGTTTGATTAAAAATAATTAATTACATGCTTATGAGAGAAAATTAAGCATTTAATTTTCCACATAAAAATTTTGTTACCTTTAATCTGTAAGGATTTGGGATCAATAAAGTAATTGATGAGTAAGATAACCAAGCTTTGCCTTTGTCAACTTTATGAAATAGCATTGAAGCTTTCTGACTCATGATAGAAATTTCAAATTCTAATTTTGTTTCTTGGAAAGTGGGCATGATCTTTGAAACGTGCCCTATTCAGTCACTGTCTACTTATACACAAATTAATTGTTTCATAATCTTCTGACTTTGGAGTACTCAACAGAGAAGTACTCCAAAGTATTTGCAAGAACACTGCAGTCCAGTTGGTAATCAAGTCTGTTACATTTGGAGTATCTGTTCTTATTTATCTTTTCTCATTTGCATTCTTTGTCTCTGGAGCTAGATTGTAACCTATCTTTCTATAAGACTTGGGCATTTACTCTGATCCTGGTCCTGTACCAGGTGCCTAATGCAAATTATTTCATACAAACCTCGTAAATCTGTCACTAGGGATTATTGTTATCTTCAATTTATCAACAACTAACTGACATTGAAAATCAGCAACAAAGGTCACATGACCGGCCAGCTTCTTGCACTGGAAATGGATTGCTGGCCTGATTTCATACATGCTTTGAACAATTATGTAGAGATAGTCTCACTTCTGGCTGAGCTAAACACATGCTGCTCCACCAGAGAGAACAGCTTTCATGTCATAATCCAGGAACGTATTCAGTCAGTCATTGGTCCTACCTCTAATTGCTGTTCCAAAGTAGAACTAACTATCAACTAGACTAATTCAAAAATATTTCACTTGTCCTCCAGCCAGAAAATCAGGGAAGTAAACTGCAGATCCTCAACTCTCTCTCCTCTCTTTCAAATCCAATTCCCCAACTATTCCCAGCTCTGTCTCAGACCACCTGCTGTGGCCTCCCCTTCCCCTTTGCTCCCACCTCCTGTGGATCATGTGAACTTTCTCATCCAATTTCCCTTCCCCAGCTCATCCTGTTATCCCAGCCCTTAGCCCAAGGCATTCCCTGGAAATACACCAGTCAAACCTGCCTGAGAGGCAAATAGACCAGCAAACAGGTCAGCAAGCTGCAGAGTTTCATTCTCCCCTCTCCTCTCTATATCCAGGCCCCCAGTCTCATCCCCAGCACGGTAGCTGACAACCTTTCCTTACCCTGCTCCCATTCTCAAGGACAGAGCAGATCCTTGATCCCTCCTGTGAACCCCCTCCATACCCACCCTTAGCCCATTCTCCTTTATAAGTGTCAGCTCCCAATACCTAGAAACAAATTTTACCTGGAAAGCTTCTCTGATGATGGCTGAGTAAGGCATAAACCCTTTGATCTACAATGGTGTCCGGCCCACAAGAAATATTACTACAATGGTGGGTCAAAGTCTGTGGGAGTAACTGACTTAAGGCTCACTCTAAAAGATAGAACCCATACTCAGCACTACTAGGGTGACCAAGAAGTTGAGACTAGATAGCCAGAGACCTATGGTAAAAACCAAACACTACTGTTCTAAAAACAATTATTTTAAGTAGCAATAAAATGACCCCTAATGACATTCTTCTGTCCTCAGAACAGTGCCTCAGTCAGTCAATAAAATGACTCCTAATGACTCCTTCTGTACTCAGATCAATGCCTTACTCAGGCATCATCAGAGAAGCTTCCTCCTGCGGCAGATGGGAACAAAAGCCACAGTCAGGTACTGTGCAGTGTGACAGACATCCCTAAAGGGATGTCTCCACCAAATATTTCCCTTCATATCTCAAGGAACTCTGTGGCAGGCCAGAGGAGATGGAAGACACCATGAAAATGAGAATGCTCTTTAACATTGATCCCATGAACAGGATCAGTGTAAATCATTGAACTCACAGAGTGAGGTAGCATGCCCCGGGCTTGCTTGGGTCTGCACCAGATAGTCCTAGAGCTGAATAGAAAAGTGGAAGCATGCCCCATTCCTAACCCAGAAGCAATCTTCTATTGATAACCACTTGCAAATAAAAATTTAGTTTTCTTCAAGGGAACCTTCCCGGGGTAACAAATCACTCTTAAGGATGGACTGCATGTACCTCAGGAGATGGCCAAACTCAATGGCATCTTTCAAAATTCCTTGTCTTAATGGCATGCCAGGGCCTTTCCTTTCCTTTTTTCCTTCCTTTAATCTTATTTTTGATTTAATTTTATTTATATATTTTTCTTTATCTCTCTTTTACCCTATAAGTCTTTTGTGACTATATTATGGCTTCTAGTTTTGTGTTTTTTATGGGATTTCTGAGTATTTGAACAAGTAGATCTCTGCTTCTATACCTGTTTCTTGTGCTCTTTCCCTTTTGATTGTTGTATCCTATTCTGAGGCATTAGTCTTTGTTTTATCTTATCTTATTATTTTATTATCATTCTTTAGAAACCTATTTCATTTTCTAATGAGAGACAGAACAGGGGTGGATCTGGATGGGAGGGGAGGGAGGTAGGAACTGGAGAGAGTAGAGGGGAGAAACTAATCAGATATAGTATGTGAGGAGGAAAAAGCTATTTACAATAGAAGAAAAAATAAGCAAAATAAAATAAATATAACAGATTTGAACACTAAAAAAAATCCCATTTAATAGGCAAATGATCTCTCTAATGAACTGAGTAAGGGTAACTGAGAGCCAAAGCTAGAGTTTATGTTTTTATTACTGTGCCTAAGAGATCCAAGAAATATGTCAGGATGTATACTTGCCCCGAATTGGATAGAGGCTGAGGTATGCAGGCAGGAAATACATGAGCATGAGGATGTATGCTTGACTCTGAGTGGACCTGCTGGGAAAGGTGAGTTGTGCGTTTGGTCTTCTTAAACCCCTACAAAACATAACTAGGGGCCATTTCCTGGGAAACAGGACCTGACCAGAACCCATCCATCTGGCCAGTATTTAATTAAAGCTTGCTTTGAATTTGGCTTTAAACCATGGTAGTGGTCTTATTCTCCACCAGTGTGATTATTTATAACAACCATTCCACCATCTCAGGAAGGGAGAAGGGAAGAAACAATGTGCATCCTCTCCTTTTGAATTACTTTCCAAAGTTTACAAGAGACCTCTGCCCACATCCTGCTGGCCACCATTTAGTAACATGGGAATCATTCACTGCTTGTATGCTAACTTCTCTGCCTGTGCCGGAAGACAGCCTGCTATTGTGGAAGGAGGTGTGGGCTAATATTGGCATAACACAATTTTATCGTAGTTGATTAAAATCAGCTTCCTTTGAAGGTTTCTATGGTGTCCTATTTTATCAGGTTTCTCATTAGTTCACTAATGTACTCTTTCAACACAAACATCAGAAGCCTCAAGATCATTTCAAGTCTTTCTTTTTTAAAGAAAATCTCTCCTCTCTCTCTCTCTCTCTCTCTCTCTCTCTCTCTCTCTCTCTCTCTCTCTCTGTGTGTGTGTGTGTGTGTGTGTGTGTGTGTGTGTGTGTGGTAGGTTTTAGGGATTGAACTTAGATCTTCAAGCTTATACAGCAAGCATGAAGCATGTTTCCCTGCTGAGCCAATTCACCAGCTCCTCAACAGTTTCTTATGGTTTCATGATTGTATTTAATGTTTTCAATTTCTGATCTCACATTCATTTTAATAAAGACTGGATCAAAGAATTTGAGGTGTGATTTTCTTTCCTTTCTACAGAAATCTGGTTTTCTTGTTTAAGAGTCAACTCCACATTGATTTATTAAGACATCTAGAAGCTTCCCCTCCAGTGACTGGTATTTCCTTATAGCACATTTGTAGAGGAATGTCTGAGTATTTAGACACAGAAATTATGTGTGCTTCTCAGGCTCCTCATAGCACAAAAGGCAAAGATCAACATTATCCAAAGGTACAGCGAGACGTCTCCACTGTTCAGGATGCAGTGTTTTTGCAATACTTCTTTGTTGAACTGGAAACATTAAGCATTTTCTCAGCTTAAACGAAGTCATCAGAAACTAACGCATGGCTTTCCCCTTACAGAATTAATTTTGCCTTTGTAAACTTTAGCATTGAGACCTACTCAAATATTAAAATTTTTATAAGAAGTGGCCTTATGAAACACACTGTAATTACATGACACAGTCAAAGATATCTTTTACTTTCCTGCCCTATGGTTTATAAAACTTATTATTGGCCCTCATAAAGAGTAACAGGTAGAATCCATAGCAATTGGCCTCTGACAGTCTCATACTTGGGTCTAAAGTCAATTGTCAGGCAGGACAGGACCCAAAGCAACTTGGGTAAGAGAAGGTTCATTTCATCTTAAAGTTGCAGTTCATCTTTCAGGGACGTTAGGGCTGGAACTCAAGGCAGGAACCTGGAATTAGACCATGATGGCACTGCCCATAGTGATCTGGGCCCTTTCATGTCAATTATCAGTGAAGATGTACCACAGACTTGACAATGTGCTAACCAAGTAGAAGCATTTTCTCAGCTGAGATTTCCTTTCCCTAATGACTCTAGTCTGTCAAATGGGCATAAGACTAGTAAGCACATCATAGGATTTGTATAGATGTGCGTCATTACATTTTGTTCTCATTTGTTCCCTACCTAATTGCTCTGCCCCATGCCTCCTGACCTCTTTGTGAGCCAAGTTGACTTCAGACTCTCATCCTCCTGCATTTGAGAGCTCCATCTTTGGAGTAGAGTCAGCATGAGCTCACCAGACACCTTGAGAGTGCTGGGGTAAGCCCTTTGAAGCCTGGAATACTGCAAATCCTAGAAGTCTGACATTGTTGGATATTGATTTTGTTTTGATCTGAATGTAACTGTGTTTGAGTTCTTCCTTCCTAAGAAAGCATTTATCTCATTTTCTTTTATTTGACAAAAGCCCACAGTTAAGAGATTTTGCATTTTTAAAAAAGACTTTGGAAATTTAGAGAAATTTTGGAACAGTACACAGATTTTGGGATTGTAAAGATACTGTTTATTTTAAGAGACTGAACTCTTAAAGTATTTGCATTTTTAAAGATTGTGGGCCTTTTAAAGGTTATAATTTCATATTGTCAGTATTAACAACAAGACAGGGAACAGTAAGAAAGGAAAGGTTATAATTTAATAATAAGGTGCTTATGTTTGAAGTTGGCAAAGGGTCAAACGTTCTGGCTAGTTCTATGTCCACTTAATACAAGCTAGAGTTATTTGAAAAGAGGGAGCCTCAACTCAGAAAATGTCCCTACTATATTGGCCCATGGATAAGCCTGTGTTTTATTTTCTTAATTGATGATTGAGGTGGAAGGGTCAGGCTCACTGTGGGCAGTGCCATCTCTGGCTGGTTGTCCTGGGTGCTATAAGAAAGCATGCTGGGAAAGCCATGGAAAGCAAGCCAGTAAGCAACACTTCTCCACGGCTGGCGTCTGTATCAGTTTCTACCTCCAGGTTCCTGCCTTGAGTTCCTAACCTGACTTCCCAAGCTGTAAGGTGAAAGAAACATTCTTCTCTCTAAGCAGCTTTGAATACAAAGTTTCATCAGAGCAACAGAAACTCTACAACACCTATAAGAGTTTTGATTTTTGTTTTTTTTTAAGAACTTAATTTTGAGCTCTTCTTGGAAGATGAGTACTGCCAGAGAAGAATGGAGAAGATATTCCAGGTAGGAATTCTCATTCTCCACATGTACAGCAAGGGAACTGGCTTGGCTAAAGCAGAACTTTGCTGAAGAGTGTGAAGCCTGGCTCTGTACTGAAAATGATAGGTGATCTTCATATTGTCTAACACAGGTTGTCTTATGAGCAGTG
Source organism: Myodes glareolus (assembly GCF_982192425.1). Classification (NCBI taxonomy): domain Eukaryota; kingdom Metazoa; phylum Chordata; class Mammalia; order Rodentia; family Cricetidae; genus Myodes; species Myodes glareolus. Next base: position 3,438,140 of record NC_142026.1, on the reverse strand, counting down.
AGTAAGTGAATACTGATTGATTCCTTGAGTCCCCGACTCCACTGCAATGTGTGTGTTTTCAAGGAGGTGCTTTAGTAAGAAACAAAGCTAAGGAGGTTAGAAAACGGGAGGGGCAATAGGTCAATAACATAATGTTTGCCTTGAGTTCTGAGAAACTGGAAGTAAGCATCTGAAGCAACTCTTTCTGGCACCCATATTTATCTTTGTGTCTGTTATGTAAAGGATAAGAGACACACAAAGAAATTTCCCAAAGATTATGATCAAAATGAGATTTCCCTCTGGATAACCTTCTCTTCTTCACTTTCTTTAGTCCCTTGGCATTCTTGGACACTTTGCATGTTTCTCCATCCCTCACGGTACTTTCTTACTGGGTAGAGGAGAAGACTGGGATATGTACTCATGATATAACAAGCTCATGAAGAACCTCCACTTTTCCACTATTAAATATGAGGGTTATGTCTTGAGCAATTTATCCATAGTAATAATATACTCATTTTGGAAATCCACATTGATGCTTGTTTTCCTAAAGAATAAAATTCATAACCCCTAAGAATATCAGTTTCAACACTCATGCCATAGTGTTCAATGCCAATTTAAAAATCTCATAGCATAGTTTTGTGGCCCTAGATCTTTTCTTTGACATAAAGGCTGAACCTGTGTTGTAATACACAGTGGAAATGTCCCAGGAAAAATAGTCCTATGAGTGGTTCCAAATTGCTAATTTATCTTTAAGATTCTCCTATTCTCTCCACTATATCCCAAAACAGATTGAAACTCTCCATTGCAACAAGTTCATTAAGTCACTTGGAATCAGAGGATCTGCAGATACTTGCAAAAACAATTCTCTCTGTTCAGTAGAGGAGGCCAGATGATGCAATAACCAGCTTCCAGCTGTGCTTTCCTCACTGGTGACTCAGCCCCTCTTGATGTCATTTTAAGACCCCAGGCCACTTACTGTGTGGTTCTAAAGATGCACTGGATGAAACCCATTTCTTCACCTGAGTCACCGGAGAACTCATGTGGCCACAAAACAACAGAAAGATGGTTATCTTTTTCTCCGGCATCATTTCTTAAACACAAACAGTCTTAAAGGAAGAGGGAAATCGGCCAGAGTCCTTGGGGGATTCCAGATGAAGGAAATCCTTCCACAGGATGAAGTTACACATCTTATAGAAAGTACATAAACAATATCCTGAACTGTCGGTGCTGTGAGGTCTCTGAGGTTTTACACGTGCCAAGCATTTTAAACCATTCATCATTTTATTCTGCCAAAATCGATGAGCTAATAGTTTGGCTGCTTGCTTTTTGGAGATTAAAAGGCAAGCAGAGAAAAGGCTCCTGAGTAAAACATATCCAAACTATTTTAGTTGATTCAAACTTCTTCTTAGCACTTAGAACTGATAGTGTTATCCTAGCCAAATGTTAACCAACAAATAATCAAAATAAGAGTGTTGACTTAAAACAGCTGTTTAATCAACCACACACAAAAAAATGTGTTTCAATTGTTTCTTATTGTGAAGACAAAGCAAATGTCTGATAAAATTTTCAACTTTCCAATTTGGTGGGATGGAAGTCTTGTATATTGTTTGCCATTTTCCTATCTTTTGTTGGTCTGAATCTAGAAGAATAGATCTTTATCTTGCTTTCTATAACATTGCCCCCAAATTGATATCCTATACATGTTTAGAAAAATGTAAAGATAAATAAACACGATTTCCATGATTTGGAGATCTCCTCCATGGACCTTCACAGGCCTGTGCTTATGACTCTTATTTGGGTTTGTCCTCGAATTAGTCTGAGGTCCAACTATGGGTCTTCCCACTTCCGCTAATCACAATAGGGAGGTACAATTGGTAGCCCGAGTCCGCTGCTCTTTGACCCAAAGAGCCAGGTGTGTTTCTGCTTGTTTGTTTTATCTCTGTTGTGAAAGCTGGATGCACCTGTGGTGGTGGCAGTGAGAAAAGCAGGAGGAGGTCTCTGATCTTCCCCCACACCCATGTGCCCCCCAGGGCAGCAAGGCTAGTTTATGATGGCCACTGCTATGTTTAGATTTTTCAGCTGTGGAAAGAACTTCAAAATATGAACTCTTTTCATGGATTTAAACTTTGTATTTCATAACTGTTAGCAAAAGAAAAAAGTGAGACCATTCAAGGATACACTTGGCATTCTTGGGACTCTGGACATACCACGATGCTCACATGATTCTGCTGCTGGAATGGTAAACTCGTTTCTCTAAGCAAATGATTCTCAACCTTTGGGTCATGATCCCTTTGACAAACCTCAATCTTCAAAAGTATTTATATTATAAATTATAACTATAGCAAAACTACAGTTATGAAGTAGCAACAAAAATAATTTCATGGTTGGGGGTTACCACAACCTGAGGAACTGTAGTAAAGTTCACAGTATTAAAAGGTTGCGAACCACTGCGTGGTAGAATCTTTAAACGGACATCTAATTGAGAACGCTGAAAAGAGAAATCCTGCCTCATTTCCTCAAATGAGTTGATATATACAGACATCTATCAAAGTTTCTGATTCTCACTACTTCAGCCTTCCCCTTCCATATGGGCCACAGCCCCACACAGACCACAAGATTCCGCCAGCCGGCGTCCTATGTGATAAGAGGCTCTTGACCCATCACTGCCTAGATGCTGCTCATGTCAGTCAGCCAATCTGTGCTTCACCTCCATCTCAAATATTGTTGGGATGATAACTAAATGCATATTTCTAGACCTCTTTTAAGACCGACTGAATCCAGAGAAGCCTTGGATTCTATTCTCCACCTTTCTGGAGAACAGTCAAGACAAATCACTGAAACCTGAGAATTTTACCACAACTTCACAGTTCTACCCCACCATGAACTTAAGCCCTTGAAAGAGAATATCACACCCTGTGCGCAGAGTCCATGACACAAATAACTTCGTTGCTTTACTTGTAAAAATTATTCCTTCTGCCTTGAAGGGTGGCTCATCCAAGAGCCATCTGAGACCTCATTTTGGTATGTTTTAACCCTCTTAAGACTCCGTTTACTCCACAAGTGGTTATATCTTATAGAAGAACCCATACCACTCAGTCCTGGTTTTTACTTTCAGTGGGGAAATCTCATTGCAAATGAGTTCATTTGCTTCATGTTGCCAGAAAAAGAAAACTGCATCACCATCTCTCATGGCTTCAACAACTACAAATCAGAGAGCAATTTTCTGGCCCACATGTGGCAATCTGTTAGAGTCTGTGGTCTAAACATATTTACTCTTTCTCCTCTTTTTAGGTGAATTCTGTTTTGTTCTACATTTAAATGACATATTGTTACTGCTGTGGGCTGGTGACCCCTGAACCACCTTAGACAGGCTATAATCAAGCTGTGTTTAATTCTCGGCATGAAGCAGTTCCTGAATGACTACTCGAATCAAGAGAAAAACATGCCCATGCCTACTTTCAGAGACAGGGCTACTAGTGTCCAGTTGAGTCTCTCCGTGGATCTGGAGGGATCCAGCCTCCCTGTGTAGGCTATGATTTCAAGAGCAGCACAGTGTCTCCATGGTTACCTGTCAAAAATGCTACAACTTCCAGAGGCTGCTTCTCTGCTACTGAGTATGAACTAAACAGATTACTACAGGCAGGTCAGGGAGAGGCTTCATATCTCCAAGCCCTGCAGGGGGAGACGCTGAGCACCTAACCAACACCTAGCAACACTCCGGGAAGCAGTGACTCAACTAGGTTTGCTAGCAGAAGCCAAGCCTCATGCACATGAAATAACACCTTCAGTCATTTTGTTCCCCTAAAAGCTTGGGGGAGGGTTCATAAAGATGTCACATTCAGGTGTATTATGTGTTTGAACCATGTTCACGGGACAGCAACCATGCACTCAGGGCAGATACAGAATTGAGCTCTGTTTCCATCTATGATACCTTTACTTTCCATTGCATCCTCCAACACAAAAGCCCTAGTTGCCCAGCAGGGCTTCTTAACTTCTATCTATGCAATTTACTCATTTGTACTTCAGTTCAAAGCTCCATAACTGTTCTTATTGTAAAAGTTTTCATTGGTGGGAAACACACCTACAGGAAAGCGTAAACGTCAACTAATAACTCAATGGACTTTTAAAAACACATTTCTAACTAGCTAAAAGAAGAGTATGGCCAGTGCCTCAGAAGCTCCATTATCCCCACCCCACCCTGATTATCCATAGTTTGTCCAAGAATAAACATTACCTTGGTTAGTCTTGATTTTCACCTTGACAGGATTTAGAATCACTATGGAAATACTTCTCTGGGTGTGTCTATGAGGCTATTTGTAGAAAGGCTTAATTGAGCGGGGTAGACCCAGCCTAAAACTGAAGGGCATCCCATTTCCCCAGGGCCTGGATAGAATGAAAAGGCAAAAGCATGCTGGGCACCAGAATTCATCTCTCTCTCCCTCCACTTTCCGAGTGTGTACTCAACATTACCAGCTTCCTCTCACTCCAGCTGGCACACTTCCCACCCAAACAAGCTGTACCTTCAAACTGAGAGCCAAACTAAGTCTTTCTTCTTCTAGTCACTTTATTCACAGCAGAGAGAAAAGCAAGCACTGTATCTGGCTTCTAGCAGCACAAACTAATTTCTAAGGTTTTGTGTTTTATATAAATGGACTCATAGTATGGGCTCTTTTTCTTAATTACAGCTCTGGGATTCACACACATTTTTCAAATAACTACTTGAGGTCATTCTCATTGCTAAGTGATACTTCATTATGTACTCAGATCGCTGCTTCATTTTTTGAAGATATAAAAGAGTTTATTAATTTTAGCATAGTCCAACTACCTATTTTTTCCTATATAATAGTACATGTTAAGATGTTTCCCAGCAAATTTTTGTTTACTCCAAATTATGAAATTATCCTACTGTGGTAGTTTGAATGTAATTGGTCCCCATAAGCTTATAGAGAGTGGTGCTATTAGGAGATGTGACTTTGCTGGAGTGGGTGTGGCCTTGGTAGAGGAAGTGTGTCATTGTGGGGGTGGGCTTTGAGGTCTCTTTTGCTTAAGTTATGCTCACTATGACTCTCAGTTCGCTTCCTGTTGCCTGAAGATCAAGATATACAACTCTCGGCTCCTTCTCCAGCACCATGTCTGCCTATACACCACCATGTCCTGTCATGACAGTAATGGACTAAACCTTTGAACTATAAGCACCACAATTGAATGTTTTTCTTTATTAGAGTTGCCATGGTCATGGTGTCTCTTCAGAGCAATAAAAACCCTGACATAGCTAGTCTATGTTCTCTTAAAGACTTCATTTTACTTTTTAATCTTTTATTTTATCGTCAACAGTTTCATATGTATGTATATTGATCAAATATACCTCCCAGCATCCTTTCCTATTCTCCTACACACACTTGGCAACACATCCCACTCCTAATTCCATGTCCTCTCAGTTTTCTTTATAACCCACAGAGTCTAATTAGTGCTGGCTGCTGGAATACTTCCTTCCTGGGTGATCTTATGCATGACTTCATGCGTGCAACAGTCATTTTGTGTCCAGAATACAGCATGTCACAGCACCTCTCAGCATCTGGCTTTCACACTCCTCCTGACCCCTCTTCTATGTTTTCTGAGCCTTGGCATGTGGAATGTGATATCGATGTCCAATTTAGGATTGAGTACTTCCTTATTCCCAGCACTTTGACCAAGTACATGTTTCTGCATTAGGTTCTACAGTGGGAAGTTTCTCTGGCAAAGGCTGAGAGCAACATTAACTCATGAACACAAACATAAATATTTTAAAAGGCAGTTTGACAAAATGACCATTTAGCAAAATGACAGTAGTATGCGCCCCATTAGGGCCTATCATCTTCCAAGCCATGACCTTTGATTTTGTTTTGGTTTTAGTTTGGTTTGGTTTTATTTTGAAACAGAGTCTCTCTGCATCCCTGGCTGTTCTGGAGCTTATGTGTTGAGCCTCATGAGGCCCCAGCATGAGGCCCAGTGTAACTTACTGAGCCTAACTTGAGTTGGCCTGCCGCCTAGTATAACTTCCTGAGCCTAACTCAAGTTTGGAGACCTGTCTTTGGCCATGACTTTTGCATGTGAATGACTCAGCACATTCCTACCTAGACCTGCCTCTGCCCAGCAATGCTAACATGACAGAATATTATTGGCCCTTGTTCCTTACTCTGCCTTAACCCATCCTAAGCTTCTTCACCCCATCACAACCCTATATAAGTCCCTGCCTGATCCCATTAAATGAGATCCTGCTTCAACAGACTCCTGACTCAGTGTGTATGTGTTTCTCCCTGGTGACCATGGGGAAAGGCTGGGTCTTCCAACGCTCACCATTCTGCTCAGCCCCAAGGAAAGGTCTGGCAGGTCCGGCTCTGCCCCTCCCCTATTGCCAGAGAACCTGGCAACTATATAGATCAGGTTGGCCTTAATTTCACAGAGATCCCCCTGCCTTTGCCTCCCAAGTTCTGGGGTTAAAAGCATGTACCACCATACTTGGCCTGCCTTGAGGCTTTGACCAACTCACTGTAACAGAAATGAATTCTCTCTAGTGAAGAAGCCCTTAGAATCAATTAGAAAGTGGTTTATTACCATAATCTTCATGTTTTATTTTTCAAATTGAGATTGATGACTCATTTAAGGTTACAGTTGGGAGCATGAGACAAGGACCAAGATACATTTTTGTTTTGTTGTTCCTTGTCTTCTGTTTGGTTAACCAGTAGAATTTACACCATTTGAGAAGTCTTTCCTTTCTATATTGGATTGAGTGGTTTCTTTATCATTAATCAGGTAAAATGCACCTGTGGGTTTTGTTTCTACATTATATGCTATCCCTTTGGTTCATTTGCCTATCCTTTATAACTCTTGGTTGTTTGTATTTCCATAAATATTGTAGAATTATTTTGGCACATACCACAAAATCATCCCAGCTGTCTTGACAGGAATTTCATTGAATCCATGCACCTGGTCCCTTCTTACACTTGTTTAGGTGTTGTTTAATTCTCCCAATATTGTTTTTCACTATTTAGGAAACAAGCCATACAAACATTTCATTACATATATCTTTATATATGTAATGGTTTTTATTCTATTAAAAAGGACATCTTTTATTTTACTCTCTGTTTGTTGCTAGTATGTAAATATGACTAATTTTGAACATTTGCCAATTATCTAGAGAGCCTGTCAACTTCACGTACCAATGTAGTTTGTAGATTCTTCTGGATTTTCTATATATGCAATCATCTTATTTATGAATAATGTCACTTTGCTTCTTTCCTTCCAATTATGCCTTTCTCTGTTGAATTTTATCTTTTCTTTTTATGTCAAAAATTCCAACTGGTTGAGGTAATTTAAAACCATGACCTTATAATTCAGAATATTATCTTTTCCTCAACAATTTATCAAATTTGTAGATGGTAAATATTCATCCCATGTACTTCAAATCAGTGTCCAGGAAACGGTTTTAAACAAGACTAAAAACAAAGCTGTAGAGAATGCCCAGGAGATTGACTTTCAAGCTGACACTCACCACTAATTTGCAACACTCCCCCATGCAAGAAGACAAATCTTCACTTGAACAACCTAAATAAACTCCAGCCAGCATTCATTTCTCTACCAGAACATCACAATATTTTTGTCAGCAAGTTCTTACACTCCATAGAGGTCATGGTCCAACATTAGCTATCTCTTTTAAAAATGGGAAAAATAATTACTGCTTTCTCTGAATGAAATCTCTGCTGGATTTTTAATGGGGATCACTTCTCCTAAGCTATTATAATACATCATTTAAAAGTCCTTTCTGGAAATAAGCTAGGAGTCTATTTTATACAGATTTTTTTCTGAAGACTATTTTTTGGAACTTCTATGCCAACCACTGTTTCATCTCTAGTTTTCTATTTTGTCTTTTTTGTATAACAAATATCTGTAGACAATGTTCACAGTAAATAAGAGTGCACTGAGTACCTTAGTGTGAATAAGAATTGAGAAAGGGAGTAGCCCCTGAGTCTGAATGAAGCAGAGGAAGCTATTACTAGAATCTAGAGACTGTTATGTGGGACAGTCAATCCAACATAGTCAGGGAATAAGGTATTAGATAGATGGGGAGACAAAGGAATAAGTACCCCAACCACACTCTTCCCATTATTCTAAAATCCTACTGATGCCTCTCACTGACTGAACCCCTTGGAAAAGTTGAACCAGGGGGAGGGGGAAATGGGAGGGTGTTAGAATTAATATCTTGAAATATGATCTAGTAATATTGGAGCAGATTTTTATCTTCTATCATTTGATCTTTTTTAGCTCAGCTCCTCAGCAACCCCTTCCCCTTTGACTCTGCTGTTTCCATTTCTTCCTTAATGCATTAATTTATAAGAATCTCTATTTCATTTTTTAAAAAAGTCTGACCGATGAGCTAGCTTGCTATGTTTAGGTGTTCACTGCCAAAGACTGATGACCTGAGTTCAACCCTCAGAACTCATAGAGTGAAAGAAGACAAGCACTAGGCACACTTTCCTACATGTACACACCTACTTAGAAACACGATAGAAAGGTAGATAGGTAGATAGGTAGATAGGTAGATAGATAGATAGATAGATAGATAGATAGATAGATAGATAGATAGATAGATAGATAGACAGACAGATAGATAAAATGGCACTCACTTTGCATTATCTCCCTTTTGGAGACTTTGAAAATCAACCAAAACATTTTGAAATAAGCCCAGTATTGTACTCATTAACTCATTCATTTTAAATCTTCCATTTTAAGTTTTAAACTTTAAAATGGAAGATGCTACCCGCTCGATATTAGCTTCACTTTCAATTAGACTATTTCTTCATTGATGATCAATTATTTCATCCCTTCTCTTTTATCCTCTATATTTGAAAGTCTTATGCCATCAGTATCATGTTTGAAAAGGAAATAACAAATTTTTAGGAGACTGAAATTTCCAGTGAAAGTGCCATTTGCAAGCAATCTTCAATCTGTACTCGACAAACAACAATGGCACACTAGCCGTGTCAGCTCGCATTCTTGACTTGTGGAAATAGCCTTGTAATTATCATCTCACCTGTTAGTCATTAACCAGGAAAAAAACATGAAAAAGTTAACTTTCATTTGAACCTAGCACTTGGTTCCAGCAAAATAGCAGTAGGGACCAGATCACAAGTCAACTATACTCCCTTCAGAGAACACTTGTCGTGCCTACCAAAATGGCATTCAGAGCTTAAAACTTAGAAACGCCTTGAGATGAACTCTGAAAGATGAGAGGAAAATACTTGCTTTTGTTCAATGTTTGCTTGCAATTTTTTACAAAGAATCTTCAGCAAATGGGAATACAACTGAACATCCTTTACTGATAGATGCATGCTGAATACAAAGCCTGGGGTAAAGCTAGAACAAATCTCCCACTTAAAGCTTTTATATCAAGATCAAGATGGAAAAACCTATTCTCATCACCTCTACTGAGTGAGAAATCAAGTTGTCAAAGACAGCACACAACGACTCTTTAAATAAAAGTTAACATGTATAAAGCTAAAGAGTCATATACACAATAACCTCGGGAAAGCAAGAAAACAAGGAAAACACAAACCAATGTTTTTCTCTGGTGAGGAGGAAGAGAAATAGAATAGATGAAGGATCAAGACTACTAATCAAATTCTGTTTCTTATAATAAGACAGGTATACACTGGTATACATAGCATTATTTGACTTTGAACCATGTATACATATACAAATCACACATACATTATTTGTACTACGTTATTATGTCTGACACATTTATAAGGGAAAACAGTTTGAAAGCAAAAAGAACAAAGCCTTTGACCCTTCCGGTTCCTTCTGGAATACTTTTATGTAGATACTATTCCTAGAAATGAAGCACTGCTTAGAATTTTGAGGATGATCAGTTAAAAAATGGTGGCATGGGAAATAGAAACCTGGGTAGCCAACCCTAGATTTCTGTTATAATTTCTTCCTAAAATAGAACTATTTTACTCTCAGCTAATAAGAATTTTAAGGGAATGTACTATAAGAGACACTGAAGATTCTAGTCCCTTACAGTCTTCTATTCAGAATGCTGATCACATTCAAGTCAATATCCTCTGCTTGCCCACATCCCCTTCTTGTACCAGGTATGGTAATGAGAGACAACCCCAAAACACACTAGAGTGTCTTCAATGCTGATTTAAACAATACTGTCTAATTCAACCACATGCTTCATGAACCTGTCATCTATTGCTCTTATACCTGACCCTCCGGATTTGTGCTTCCAGTATTTGCAGTATGTTTGAAAATGCAGGAAGCACAAAGTTCCCGTTGGGAAATATGGGATAGAATGGTGCCTGCAAACATGTCCTATAAGATACTGCTATTAAAAAATGTGCATCTATGGGGAAAAAATTCTCAGACCTTCTCACTTGAGGCAGGAAAGAAGTATCACTTCTGGGTGTAATATGATCTGAATCTTTACTCTCTATTATTCATACGTTTTTCTTTTTATGATTGACTCTCCATCCACAATATGAAAATGTCTACTAGGGCTAAAATTATGTTTCTTGAGTTATTAAGGTCTTATGATCTGTATCAATCTTGCTTCGTCTCTACCTCTCTTTCTCTCTCTCTCTTCCTCCACTTCCTTTCCCTCTCTCATGCACATATACACAAACACACACCTATGTTTTAAAAAAATCAAGCCTTTTATTCTGGTGAAATGTTTAATTTCTATGCAAGACCACTTCTGTTTAAAACTTCTGGTCTTAGATATTTGGAAATCCTTGTTCCTTTTCTGTCTGTGATCTAATTAATCAGCGCCCACAGGCCTGAAGCACTCTGCCTTTCGGTAGTGCGTTTTAGGCTACCTTTCATCCCAATGACAAAAATAACTTTTGGTTTGGGGGTTTTGTTTTTTTCCTGAAAAATTTATGTAAAGACCAAGATGGAATTGAATTTAATAAGCAAAAGAAACTGTTTTCCCATTACTGAAATATGTTCTGTTACCCAAAGCCTAATCTTCCACAGTGTCTGGGCTTCCCATTGTGTCTAAAGGACAGGAGTTCTCTGGACTTAGATCCTGGCCTGCAAAGAACAAGCAGATTACTCCTCACACCTCTGCAAGTCAGGCGTACACGTCACTCACACATATACTGCCACACAAAAGAATTTCGGAAGCAAGTTCTATATAGGCTTGTCATTTGGAAACGGAAGAAAATTCAAATCTTTTCTCTTCTCTGTGCTGTCATAACAACCAGTTAAACTCTCTGTGCCTCAGTAACCACATTTATGAATGGTAATAAACATTTACCTCTGAGCCCCACCATGAAGATGGACAGAAAAGCATAACCAGGGCCGACCCAGGTACAGGACACCTCTGATTTACAATGATTGTCTCTCTAAATATCACCTATACCTTCCCCCAGCATGACCCTCATACTCCAATAAACTTTAATGACTCATCTCCACTCCAGCCGTGGCTGCCAAGGTCAAGCTTCTCAGAGGCCTCTCTGGAGTCAGAAAAACACCTCAGGCTTGATTAGAATGTAAAACCGCCATGGTCCTGTTTGCTAAAACAGTTACCGTGTTTTACTCTTCTCAATTTCTAGACCCCTTTACCCTAAAAACATGAAGAAAAAAAAAACAGATGTGAAGGAAATCTCCCACAGAATTAGTTTGTTTCCTTTACTGCCATGCCTTGTTAAAAAGTTCAAAGACTTAAAGAATGTCTGACTTCTGAGATCTTACTGTCAGATTGGCTTAGCATACAGACTGGCTGCTTTTGTGCCAACTTGACACAAGCTAGAGTCATCAGAGAGGAGGGAGCTTTCATAAGATCAGGCTGTAAGATATTTTCTTAATTAGTGAATAATGGGGGAGGGTCCTTCCCATGATGGATAGAGTCATCCTTAGGCTGGTGGTCCTGGGTTCTATAAGAAAGCAGACTGAGCAGATCACGTGGAGCAAGCCAGTAAGCAGCACCCTTTTGTGGCCTCTGTATCAGCTCCTGCCTCCAGATTGTTGCCCTGCTTGAGCTCCTGTACTGATTTCCTTTGGTGATGAACAGTGATGTGGAAGTGTAAGTTTAATAAATCCTTTCTTCTCTGTGGTAGTTTGAATGTAATTGCTCCTATAATTTCATAAGGAGTGGCACTATTTGGAGGTGTGGCTTTGTTGAAGGAGGTATGTATGGCCTTGTTGGAGAAAGTGTGTCACTGTGGAGGTGCACTTTGAGGTTTCCAATGCTCAGGATATCTCCCAGTGTTTCAGTTGACTTCTTATTGCTTGCAAGATGTAAGACTCTCAGCTACTACTCCAGCACCATGTCTGCCTTCATACAGTTATGCTCCCTGTTATAATAGTGAACTGACCCTCTGAAACTGTAAGCAAGCTTCCCAATTAAATATTTCCCTTATGAGAGTTGTACAATCCTGTACAGTAAAGGAACTTCTGGAGGCATCGCAATCACTGACTTCAAACTTTACTACAGAGCTACAGAAGTGAAAACAGCCTGGTACTGGCATAAGAACAGACAGGAGGACCAATGGAACAGAATCAAAGACCTGGATATCAATCCACACACCTACGAACACATGTTTTTTGACAATGGAGCAAAAAATATAAAATGGAAAAAAGAAAGCATATTTAACAAGTGGTGCTGGCATAACTGGATATCAACATGTAGAAGAATGAAAATAGACCTATATCTATCCCCATGCACACAACTCAAATCAAAATGGATCAAAGGCCTCAACATAAAGCCAGTCACACTGAACCTTATGGAAGAGAAAATGGGAAATACACTTGAACACATTGGCACAGGAGACCACTTCCTAAATATAACCCCAGCAGCACAGACACTGAGAGAAACAATTAATAAATGGGACCTCCTGATACTGAGAAGCTTCTTTAAGGCAAAGGACAAGACAAAATGACAGCCTACAGAATGGGAAAAGATCTTCACAAACCCCACATCAAACAGAGGTCTGATCTCCAAAATATACAAAGAACTCAAGAAATTGGTTATCTAAAGGACAAATAATCCAGTGAAAAGAAAATGGAGTACAGACCTAAACAGACAATTCTCAAGAGAGGAATCTAAAATGGATGAAAGACACTTAAGGAAATGTTCAACATCCTTAGCCACCAGAAAAATGCAAATCAAAACGACTCTGAGATTCCATCTTATACCTCTAATAATGGCCAAGATCTAAAAACAACTTATGCTGGAAAGGATGTGGGGTAAAGGGAACGAACCCTCCTGCATTGCTGGTGGGAGTGCAAACTGGTACAGTCCCTTTGGATATCAGTATGCCAGTTTCTCAGAAAATTAGGAAACAACCTTCCTCAAGACCCAGCAATATCACTTTTGGGTATATACCCAAAGGATGCTCAAACTTACCACGAGGACATGTGTTCATCGATGTTTATAGCAGCTTTGTTTGTCATAGCCAGAACCTGGAAACAACCTAAATGTCCCTCTACTGAAGAATGGATAAGGAAACTGTGGTACATTTATGGATTGAAGTTCTATACAACAGAAAAAATAATGACATCTTGAAATTTGTAGGCAAATGGATAGCTCTAGAAAACATCATATTGAGCGAGGTAGCTCAGACCCAAAAGGACAAACATCGTATGTATTCACTCATAAGTGACTTTTAGACATAAACCAAAGGAAACCAGGCTACAATCCACAATTCCAGAGAACCTAGACAACAATGAGGACCCTATGAGAGACATACATGAATCTAATCTACATGGGAAGTAGAAAAAGACAAGATCTCCTGAGTAAATTGGAAGCATGGAGACCATAGAATAGAGTAGAAGGTAATGGAAGAGAAAAGGAGGGAAGCAGAGAAAAAATGTACAGCTCAATAGAAAATCAATAAAAAAGAAAGAAAGTAGATAGAGGACCTAATTGAAGGAAACAGGTCATGGGGGGCATACTTGAAAGGATATATGTTGTCATTTATCACATCCTGCCCATCCCTCCTCCTGTGTGACCATGGATTATAACCTCTGAAATCATTATAAAATAAATATTACCACCCTTTAAAAAGAAAGAAAATCCCATGGGACTGAAGAGATGGCTCGGTGTTTGAAAGAGACAGGTGCTCTTGCAGACTTCAAGTTCCCAGCATCCACCTCACATGTCTCAGAAGCCTATGACCCCAACTCCAGAGGATTAAACACTCTCTCTGGCCTCCTACAGCATTTATATACCCATCTCCATATGTATACACATAAACATTAAAAAGAAAACAAACATTTAAAAATAAAGAGAATTTCTTACCCCTTTTAGCATTATTTGGATGTATAGACAACTTCCCCTACAAGAAGTCACCGACCCCTCTTTTGAGCATGTAAAGAAAATACAATACAAGCTCTCACTATTGATTTTTTGTACCTCTATGCGTTTTACACCAACAGAAGAGGATGCTGATTTGCAAAAACAAGTTTTCTATAGTCCATTGGTTTCCATAGGGTTTATAGGACTTGACTTCTCACATTCTTTAAAGTTTTAATTTGTGTTTCAAAAGCTAGTACAGTATTTGCAGTTCTATTTGATATTTGGAAAATTACATAATAGCAAATATTTTAAATAACTCCAAAATGTGTGTGTGTGTGTGTGTGTGTGTGTGTGTGTGTGTGTGTGTGTATCCACACACAAGTGCATGCTGCTGAGTCCATGCCTTTGTTTGGTTATATTATCTAGAAAACACACTCTGAGATTCTGAAATTTTTTAGAGTTTTTACAGAAGAATTTGTTGAGTAGATTGGGATAGAAGGGGAAACAGGAGTGAGCAGAAAGAGAACTAGAACTCGAATGTAGTTTTGGTCAAACAGAAGCCTTATCTGATACTTACTAGAAATTCTACAGCAGGCATGGATGGCTCTTCTCAACTGCCTCCTTGGAGGCACCTCCAAATTACCCAGCCATTAGACAGACACTATTTCAGGAAAAAGGCATGACCTTAAGTGAGGCAACTGTCTTTAAAAGAGGACAGTTCCCACAGAGGGACTCATTTGTGAGCCGTCAGAAGCAAACACTTTGGCAGCTGCAGAAGCCTAGACTACCTTAATCTACAGGGGATCTGGATGCCACATCTCAGTGCAACCACATCTACATCAGCACAGAACACACCAAATGGTAGAATTGCAAGTGTAGCTGTTTGATATGAACTTGTAAGTTATTATAAGAAGCAGCAGATCTGGATGTTCTGTGTTTAAAAGTGTAAGTACCTTTTTAGATTGAGTAAATAAGCTTTCCATGAAAAAAAATACATGTGAAAAGAACACATTATTAAAATGGCCTTTCAACAAGCATAGGTATTTAGAACAACAAAGAAATGTTTGTGTAGACATGAAGGAGCATATTCATCTTTGACTAATCTAAAACTCATTTCTCTAGAGACTATTTTCTGGCCATTTGAGAGAGAGAGAGAGAGAGAGAGAGAGAGAGAGAGAGACAAATTTCCATCAAGACAAAGAACCATGGTTAATGTTATAGTCTGATACACAAATTGTGTTTAAAGTCTTTTTTTTCAAACTCTTCCATCTACTCATGGACATTCTTTTTGCACACAGGAGCTTTATTATGACATTTCCATGGGGTGTAACATTATGGCATGAATATATCTTAAGCTTTTTAAATATTTGATAACCATGCAGAAAAATTTACAAATCAGATATATATAGCTCAGAAAATATGTAGTAACGAACACCGAGTTCAAGAAACCAAGCACTGTACATTTCTTAACTGTATTGCTCTTCTAATAACCTCAGACCATTAACAGATGACAAGAACTTGTGTAAAATCTATATTCAGTTGTCATTAATATTTTGCCAGTGGTCTTACTTTGTATATATTTTTATCACTTAGAGCATATATTGTACATGTAGGAGAATACACTGGCAGTTTGTTGTCTTACAATTGTCCTTTATGGGTTTTCATGGATTGTTCTTCCCATCGCCTTCCTTTGTTGATGCCCTCTGCTCAGCGTCTACCTAGCTCCTCTGTATCCAGCAGGCTTCGGCATAGAGAAGCTGTGCTGCCCATATGTTTCCCACCCACCCCCTGGTCTAAATTTGGTTCATACTGCTACTCTCTCACATAAACCTAATTTTCTTCAGTAACACCTACCACTTTCTATAATTACATATGTATTCACAAGTTTGTGTGTGCGTACTAAGCACCATCATCAGCTTAAAAGATCCATGAGGTGAAGAAAACCATCCATTCTCTTACCATTTTCTACCAAGCATGAAGCTCATCCCCAAGGCGTTCAGTGGGTGTTCAAGAAAGACAGGAAGGGAAGGAGGAAGGGGAAGTACATGAATAAACCATACACTGGAGACTAACTCATAGAGCAATGCCTTCATAGTCTCTACTCATCCTGTGACCAAAGCTCTTTCCCACTGACCCATGAGGCATCTGTAGTTGTTTCCATAAGCATATCAATAGCCAAGTGAAATCCATCATCAGAACTCAGGAGCGACCTGCTTCCCTCTAGCTTTGAGTGAGCCAGTCCTCACCTTTCCCTCAACTACGCATTTTCCCATTCGCCCAGTCCTCCAACTTCTTCTGCAGCACCTGCCAAATCTTGTTACGTATGCTAGCCTAACAGTCTTTTCAAAACACAGATCTGCCCAGGTTTCTTTGTGCTTAAATACCCCCAGAGCCATAAACACTCTTCTTCAAGTTAGCCTCCTCTTTGGGTATCAGAGCCACTCCACAACATCCAAGATTCCATTTGTTACAAGACACAGGGCTAACAGAGGAAGATGTCATTCTTTATTTCATAAAATTTCTTAATCCTACTGGAAATGATGCATATACCTAGGACTCTCCCTCATGTTCTTGACCAAATCTGCCACAGAGAGACCAGTGGCCTAGACAAGCAACCTTTTTGTTTGATCAGTTTGCAGGTGCTGTCAACCACCTGTTGGTAGCCCTCTTTCCACTGCTCCTCATTTGACAGTTCTTAGTTCTGGGTGAGTTCTTCATGGAGATGCCAGTAACATCCATGGCCCTCCACATGAGCACACTTAAGTCTTCACACTCCCTAAGAACACATCCCTGACAGTTTGGCAAGTGGACTCCCAGCCTTTCTCTCATCAAGTAACTGAACTGAGCTCAATCCAGATCACAACACAACCACTTCTGATAACTTGACTTTGGGGAAAGCCACTTGTAGTTCAAGCTGTGCAGGTCAAGATATCCAATATGTTTGAAACAAGCAACTTGCTACACAACATTGGGAATGATGATCTTAAAGAAGTTCGCATTATGTTTGACCACATAAAGCTGGCCCTTTTTCACTTGCTACTGGTCTCCAGTTATAATAATGGTCAGTTTAGAGTTCTCAATCATACAATCTTTGCCAGGGACAATTTTTGGTGTTCCAAGGGGAAGGCTTCCATGTTAGAGATCTGAAGATCGATGCTACAAAGAAATCCCACACTAGCTCAGAAATGAATATAATAAAGGGTTATTTATTTAGAGGCAGACTCACAGATCACAGTCTTCCACTTGAATGGGGAACAGCAACTGAATTCAGCAGTTGGAAGAGAGAAGGGTGTAGTAAAAGAGCGGCGGGCTCCCGCTAGCTTTACAACCAAAATAATTAAATGGAAACTGTATTCATTTAAACACTGCCTGCCCCATTAGTTCTAGCCTCTTTTTGGCTAACTCTCATATCTTGCTTTAACCCATATCCAGTAATCTGTATCACCACTTCACTGGCTTACTGGGATGAATCTAGCCAGAGTCCATCTCAGAGAGAAGAACCATGGCATCTGCCTCACTTGCTAGTATTCTGTTCTGTCTACTCCACCTATCTAAGTTGTTGTCCTACCAAAAGGTCAATGAAAGCAACACATAGAAAGAAAACCCTCCTACACCATTTCCCCTTTTTCTGTTTAAACAAAAAAAGAAAGGCTTTCATTTTAAGCTCTCTCGGGTTTTTAAGTGGATTTAAATGGCCACATTGGGCCATGCACTTCTGAAAGGTTGCTGTGAACACCCTCAAAAAATTACTTTGCTCAATTGCTGATTGAGAGAAACCTAATGCACAAGTTATACCATAAAAGACCTGATTAACAGCGCCCCTACAGAGCAGAAAGAAGTTTGGAGAGAAATAACTACATCCATATTCTCAGATATTGTTTATAAATGTTCTTTTACATTTAAAGGGGGATATGATATAGATATGAATAATTTCATTGGTATGGATTTTAAGGTCAATTTTGTTATATGTATATGTATTTCTGATCTTGATTAGGGTATTGTGACTGTGTAGTTCATATAAAAATGTAGTGTATAAGTAGAAAATATAGGTTGTTAATGGATAATCATAGATAATAGTCAAGCTTGTAGTCATGTTAGTTAGATTTTCTAGATATATAGAGATATATTTCAGTTAGATAGGCATTCTTCATATCTTTCAAAGACCACAGAATATGTCATTTAATGTTTTAATAACTTAGGGCTTTTCATGACATTGAGACACATCTGCTCCTGGCCACAACAATCTACTTCAAGAGGAAGATGGGCATCAAAGAGGTTCCTTGTGGAGTTAGTTAGCCAATTGGGGAAGAAACTGCTCTTGTCTGGACTGATGCATAAACTGGACACAAAGAACCTGCAGAGAGAGGACTGCTGAACTTGCCTAAAGGTGAGATGATCTTTTGGGGTTCCTGATTCATGAAAGAGTCTATGAGACATTCTGTAGGATACAAAAGAAAGTGACTGAACTGTCTTTGAAATTTCCTGCTTCATAGAAATGTCTGCTGGATACTATGGGCCTGAAGACCAAAGATGGATGCCCCAATAGTATAGATAAAAACCTTTGGGTGACTGTCCAGGCAGCAAGATGCCTCTGACATTTCTAGAGTTTTGGAAGTTGCTTACTTCTTGTATACTTAGGTGATTTTATATCCTTCTGGAGTCTTTGATGGAGTTGAAAAATAGATAGATGGTTATAGTTTTCCATTGTTATGATAAAAGATAAAATAAATATAAATATTATAACTGTAATTCTTGCTTTATAACTGTTTTGCGATATATAGTTTTACTATATTAAAGTTAAAGCCTTTCTTTTTTATTTAACCAAAAAAGGGGGAAATAGTATAGGAGGGCCTTCTGTCTATGTGTTACTTTCATTGGTCAAATAAAGAAACTGCCTTGGCCTTTTGATAGGACAGCAGCTTAGATAGGAAGAGTAGGCAGAACAGAATGCTGGGAGAAAGAAAGCAGAGTCAGGCAGATGCCATGGCTCTCTGACCCCAGATGGATGTAGGTTAGAATCTTCCCAGTAAGCCACGACATCTTGGTAAACACAGATTAATAGAAATGGGTTAATCAAGATGTGAGAGTTAGCAAGTAAGAGGTTAGAACTAATGGACC
This sequence comes from Myodes glareolus, assembly GCF_982192425.1. NCBI lineage: Eukaryota > Metazoa > Chordata > Mammalia > Rodentia > Cricetidae > Myodes > Myodes glareolus. The sequence continues at coordinate 3,418,759 of NC_142026.1, read as the reverse complement.
AGGCAATGTTTAAATGAATACAGTTTCTGTGTAATTATTTCGGGTGTAAAGCTAGCCAGGAGCCAGGCAGTGGAAAGCAGCCTGTTGCTCCCTTTTACAACAGAGAGGGAGCACACTCTTAATATCATTATATATAGTATAAGAAGCAATGTCCATGTGAGCAGGTAACTTAAAAGATGCTGACTGAAGAATTTCTTACAGCACTTCCCCCTTTTGTTTAAATAAGAGAGTTCTAAACCTAATACAAAATTATATAAAATAAGAACAAATATCAAGTATAAAAATTAGAATTACAACTAGCACAAATAATATTAATCAAGAAACATGTGATGTTTCAATAATTATCCTATTCTAAAGAATCTAAGTCTTGTAATAGAAATAACTTGGCCAAGTCATGAGAGGAAAGTAAGACCTGAGAATGGAAATAATATTACTTGAGGAAGCAGGAAGTACAATCAGGCAACTTCCAAAATGTGCAACAAATGACAGAGACAACAGGCTACCTGGTCAAACACTGAAAATCTCATTTGCAATGTGGGAGCAACCAACTTTGGCTAAGACCTAGAGTAACTGACAGACCATTTTCAGAAGCAGGAAAATTTTTCAAAATTGTCTTACCCTGTCTTGGCAAAAAGATTTGACAGTCTTTTTTCATGTATCCTGCTTGTCTTGTCCAGACATTTTGCATTTTTATCAGTGGTTGATGCAGGGCCAGTTCCTTGCCCAAAGGCCAGTTTTGCCAAGAAGAAAACAAGCTCCAAGTGAAGTGTCTTCAGTGCTCAACATTTTCTCAAGAATAGATGGGTGCTGCCAGGAGCAATCATGTCTCATGTCAACAGAACCCTAAATTATTTAAATGCCCTATTCTATAGCTCTTTGAAGATTACCTATTTATGCAGAATACAACATCTATGTATCTAAAGAACCTGATTAGTCTAACTATAAGTGACAAAGATGACAATTGACCTATAATTCTTAATTTAAAGACTAAGACTTCATATTTGAATACTAAACAATCTTAAAACAACTGTGCAACAAATGAGGACAATGACCTCAACATGTAAACAATGTATAAGTATCTTGATCAGAAGTAGAAATGTATATTGCAATATGATAAATATATCATAAAATTGTATCAATATACAAAATGTCTTAAACAGAGGTAGAAATATGCATGCATACAATATAAAAATAACTTTGCCTAGGTGTGCAAATATTGTAGACAAAACTAGGAACATATTCAATATCATTTAAATTTGTATCAATATAGAAGAATCTATACCAATGTAAATTGCCTACAAATAATAGCTCACAAATATTCACTATTATTAGTGTGAGTAAGCTTACACTAGTCTATTATCCCATCCAATTTTCCTCTTCTCTTTTGTCAAAGAGTTCCCTGAGCATACATAATTTCCACCCCAACTCCCAACGCTATACCAATTATAATCAACCCCTAATTGATTTCCCTAACCCTGTAGACAAACTTTGTTGGGAGAAAGGATGTCATCTTCTAGAATTGCTTCCAGCTGTCATGGGGGTGACGTCCTTTCTATGGAAACTTGTGAAAGTAAAATGATGGTTAAGTTTCAAGATTACTGTCTGATATAATAGCAAAATGTCTCTGAGTATTTGGTAGGATTTTTCTGAGGATCCTATTTAGAAGTCTGGCCAGACGTTGTAAAAAGTTGCACCATTTCATGGAAGTTTCTATGAAGAAGATGAACATTTTCTTGCAAAGACAAGGACAGAACCCTTTCCCAACCCTTATGAGGTTTCCTTACCACCTGTTTGGTTGTCACCTATGTGGATAAGCCGTCATTTCTCTTTCTCAAGAGGTTTCCCTTTATCAAACTAAATCTTTATTAATTTTGATGGTATCTATATCTTTTCTTCTTCTGTGGATCAAGAGCAAAACCCCTTCCCCAAAGTAGCAAATCTTCTGGTTTCCATTATGAGGTCAATACATCCTTGAAATACACCAACTGATTTAATTCAGAAGATTTTTCTATTATGCAACGTTTCTCTGCTGCTGTTGTTCCTTTTTCATCAGCATTAAAAAATATCAAGGTTAACAAAGCATTATGCAATCTATTTCTGTTTGTTTACCATATGCTCTATAGTTTGATTTGATCTTTCTATAACTGCCTGACCTGTATGATGGTTTGGTATACCTGTAATATGCTTTGTATTATTATAAGTAAAAAATTGTTTTATTTTCTTAGAGACATATGTTGGACCATTGTCTGTCTTTATTTGTGTTGGTATATTCTTGATTGCCATAACTTCTAATAAATGTGTGATTACTGAATCAGCCTTTCTGGGCTCAAAGCAGTTGCCCATTGAAAACCTGAATAAGTGTCAATGGTGTAGTGTACATATTTTAATTTTCCAAACTATGCAAAGTAGAAGACATCCATCTGCCAGATTTCATCCCTTTGAGTACTCCTTGGCTTACTCCCTATAGGTAGTGGTGTTTGGTTATAGAAAGAGCAATAAGAATATCTCTTTTTTTTCATTCAAAAATTTCTACTTCCTCCCCTCCTCCCATTCCCTTCCCACTTGCCCACTTCCCCTCTTCACTCCCCCTACAGCCTTAAGAGAGGTCAGGGTACCCTGCCCTTTGGGAAGTCCAAGGCCCTCCTAGAATATCTCTTTATAATCTCCTTGGCTTATTGCCATGTAATAGAAAACTCTTTCTTTAAACCTTTGCAATTGACATGATGTTTCTTAGGAAATTCTGAGGCCTTCAACACACTTCCAATAATCAATAAATTTCTGCATTACCTTATACTAGAGGATCTGGCAGACCCATATGGGATCAATGTGTGTTATGTATATGGGACAAAGCCTATTTCTGATTATATCTTAAAACTGTACAAATAATGAAGTCAATTCTGTATCATCTGGTATAAATTCAGTGATTCAATATGCAAAACAACTCTTTCTGCATATTGTGAGGAAGGATTCAAGTAGTTCTCTATAAAGAGAACTTATAAAAGATTAATTCTATCACTTTTGGGATAATTGACATTAATCTCTCCTAAAAAATTAGCATAAGCTCTTTGTCAAGGTTCATTGTTTTCCCATAATTTTTTTTAATTTCATCAATTGAAAAAAAACACTATAATCTCTGCTGGGTCTATTCCTGCAAGCTGACAAAGTCTCAACTTTCATTTAATAATTAATTAATACAGAGAATATTTCCACATAAGTTTTTAACTTTTTACTTAAAAATGTAATGTATAATTAAAAATATAGGTTGTTAATGGATAATCATTGATAATAGTCAAGCTTGTAGTAATGTTAGTTTGATTTTCTAGATGTGCATAGATATATTACAGATATGCATTCTTCATATCTTTCAAAGACTATGTAACATGGCATTTAATGTTTTAATAACTTAGGACTTTTCATGACAATGAGACACGTCTGCTCCTGGCAGCACCAATCTACTTCAAGAGGAAGATGGGCATCAAAGAGGCTCCTTATGGAGTTTGATAGCCATTTTGGGCAAGAAACTGTTCTTGCCTGGACTGTTGTATAAACTGGACACAGAGAACCCACAGAGAGAGGACTGCTGAACTTGCCTAAAGGTGAGATGATCTTTCGGGGTTCCTGATTCATGAAAGAGTCCGCGAGACATTCTGCAGGACACAGCAGATAGTGACTGAACTGTCTTTCAAATTTCCTGCTTCATGGAAATGTCTCCGGATATTATGGGCCTGAAGGCCGAAGATGGGTGCCCCAATGATACAGAGGAACTTTGGGTGACTGTCCAGGCAGCGAGATGTCTCTATCATTTCTAGAGTTTTGGAAGTTGCTTACTTCTTGTTTATTTAGGTAATATTATATCCTTCTGGAGTCTTTGATGGAATTGAAGAATGGATAGTCATAGTTATAGTTTTCCATTATTATGATAAAGATATAGTTATAAATATTGTGACTGTAATTCTTGCTTGATAACTGTTTTGTTATATGTAATTTTACTATGTTAAAATGAAAGCTTTTCTTTTTTGTTTAAACAGAAAAAGGGGAAATGATGGAGGAGGGCTATCTGTTTATTGTGTTATTTTCATTGGTCAATAAAGAGACTGCCTTGACTCCTTGATAGGACAGAAAATTAGGAGTAAACAGAACAGAATGCTGGGAAGAGGGCTATGAGGCAGAAGCCATGGAGCCAGTCACCAGGTCAGACATGCTGAATCTTTTCCGGTAAGCCACCACCTCGTGGTGCTACACAGATTATTAGAAATGGGTTGATATCAAGATATGAGAGTTAGTCAGTAACTAACTCTCTAGAGATAATGGGCCAGGCAGTGCTTAAATGAATACAATTTGTGTGTTGTTATTTCTGGGACTAAGCAAGCCGTGCGGGAGCCGGGTGAGGCGAAAAGCAGGCCTGCCCGCAGCCCCTCACTACAGTTCTTCTACAACCTGAATGGCTGGTGACCTTTGTATGTAGTACCTTATAATATCCTTCCCAGAAATATGAGTTTTTGCAACTGCAGAAATGTTAAGCTGGGTATTCCTTTGCTGCAGGAGGTCATGAAACCATAAAGTCGTTGTGACATTAGCCACATACGGCCTCAGCCTTTCTCTCTGTCCTTCTGGCTCTATGCATTCAGCCTACCTCATGCTTTATTTCTCTTGAGATAGAGTTCCAATTCCTAGTAATAGAACATCTGCCTCTTGAAGAAGCCAAAATTCTAAAGTGGCTGGGAATTACTAGACCATTCTTGACTTGGGGGCCTGTGAGAGACCCCTCCCCAAGGAGTTTCCTTTACCTTCTCTGTTCTTTGTTGATGTGCATTCATTAGTCCAATGTCAACCTTTGCCACACCTTCTACATAATCCAGAAGGTTGGTACCTTTTATTTTTGCCATTCCTAGAACTGACATTATTTCTAGAAATTCCTTGTCTACAATCCCTTCTCAGATATCCTATTCTACCAAAATTAAAACATTTCGTATTTTGATGTCTCCTCATACCTTTGGAAATTGCTTCTCCTTCCCAAGATTTAATATTATAGTCAAATGTCTCAATGTTCAATGTATGCAGGATCCGTTCATCCATTAATGCTGATATAACCTTTAAAGGTCCAAGTATCTTTTTGCATTCTAAGTTGGTATTCTCAAAAGCCAGAGATTCAATAAGTACTCGTCTAGCATCTGGGTGTGTTATTCCTATTTGTATAGCATTAGTTAGTTTTGTAAAAAGTCAATAAAGTGTTTTCTCTGGCCTTGTTTAACCCTGGTATATGATTCAATTTATTTTCCTAGTTCTTGAATCCTTTCCCAAGCATTTAACACTGCTTTGTGGCATAGGGACAAGACTTGTTCATCGTAAAGAGCTTGAGCCTGTGGGTCATCATCAGTGCCCTCACCAAGAATTTGATCTTGGGACATCTTAAGTCCTTTTGTTCTTTCCTGCTGTTCTAAAATTTTGCCTCTTCTCACAAATAACATTTCCACAGTAATTGTGGATCATTATCCAGGACTGCTAAAACTAATTGAAGCCACTCGTGTGGGTGGCCTTATTGCTAGAAGTTCATGCCTTTACCGTCTCCCTAACAAATGCTAAATACAAGCCAGAAGATACTATTGCTTGCCTAATTTCTTTTAGATCATTCATTCCTATATTTATTCATCTACCTTCTTTGGATCTTTTTGGGCAATTAGAACCTGATTCTTTGTCAGAGTAGATTACAGGGTAGGAAGCTAAAACCCTGGGTAAGTCATCTCTGACAGCTGCTGGAAATGTTGAATCCTGTCCTTGTACCTTCTTTACCTGCTCATCAGCTTCAATAATTTACTCAGTTGTTTCAAATCGTTTTACTACTGTTTTTTGTAAAGCCTAAATCTTCTGGCCTGTATGTATTTCTAGTGATTTCATTGTGGCAGCTAGCCTCAGGTCCTTATTCTGCCATGCGATTTCAAGGTCTGAAGTTCTTCCTTTAAAGATACTATCTCATCCCTGGACATTATTTAGATAGCATGCACATTGCCTTCCTGGAGAGATACTCTATCTTCTAACCTATTAAAAATATTTAAGAGGTCATGATTGTGAAATTCAACAGTATGAATTCTTTCAGATAATTTCTCAGTACCCTTTAACATGGATTGAATTTTGTTTGTAAAAATTAATGTTATCCTTTTCAATAGTGTTAATTTTTTTCAGGTAACTTTTGATTTTCAATAGTATTAATCTTGTCAGTTAGCTGTTCCTTATTAGTCTGGAAAGACTGTATCATTTCTAAAAGTGCCTCATTTTTGGCTCTGTTATCAAACCATTCTCTTAAGGATATAATATGAAGAAAAAAACTGAGTTTCAATATCCAATAAATTGGATATATCACAATAACCATATAAACCTTGCAGAATATAATCCATTACAAAAAGTTTATTAAAATTTTGGATGGTAATAATGTTTGAAATTATGTAACTTTCAAGTTTATTGATTTATTTATTAATCAAATAGTTACCTTTGTTATAAGATTCGATCTATTGTTTTAGGTGTAATAATCTCTATTGTCCAGCAGGTGTCATGGTTGTAGCCATGTGGCAAAGAGTTGCAACCAGCAGCTGTCCAACTGGTGGAAGCAAGAACAGTCCTTCACCACTTTGGTTTTTCACCTTGGTGCCTGGTTAAATACTGACAAATATGCTTTGCTTGACAAATTTATAGTAATTAAATCAATTCCGTACATGGAGCAAGGAGCCCAGAGCTCACAAGTAGGGAACACAAACTGGAAGCTGCACAAGACGCTGAGTAGCAGGGGACACAGCAGTGGCGGTGCGGTGGGGGGCTCGCTTAGTAGGTGAAAGTAAGCCAGGTGGTCAGGGGTAGGAGACCTTCTGGGCCTTGGACTAGTCGGGTCTTTTAGACTGGACCACCCAGTAGGTGTGGAGTTGGGATCTATGTAAGGCACCAGATGAAGATGGACACTACAAAGAAATTCTACATTGGTCAGAATTATGTATAATAAAGGGTTGTTTATTTAGGGTTAGACCACGGTCCTCTGCTTGAACGGGGAACAGCAACTGAAACCAGCAGCAAGAAGAGAGAGAGCATGCATTTTATATCAGCATTTATAGTATAAGAAGCCATGCCCAAGTGGGTGAGTAACTTAAAGTCTACTGACTGAAGGATTTCCTACAGCAAAGATTTATCATCCCTCTCTTAAGTTTGTCTTCCATGATATCAACAAGATATCAAGTTCATTCTGCCAAGTCCTTCATTAAGATACTGATGGTACAAGTCATGGCAACGGCACCAACCCCTCGTCATCTGGGACCCTGGAAACAAAAATGACACAGGTGTTTAGTGGGAACACCCAATGCACAGCTGCAAGATCTGGGTCCCACAATGGTAGCTATAGTACTTATCCACTGCTCTTGGGTAAACTCCAAGTTCTTCTACACAAAGAGTTTTACCAACATATTGGTCTTTCTATTAAGCCTTATCTACAATCTCTCACACTTCCCTGGCTCCCTGAGTTCACGTGTGGGACTCCTCAGAGGCACCATGTTTATAGTTTTATAGAAATGACCCCTGGATCTAAATGCAGCGTTCCCTCATTCATCACTTAGCTGAGGGTTTCTGCTGTTTCAGGATTCACTACTTCATGTCTACTTCCTTGAGTCATTCCCACTCCCATATGCATAGTTTTATCACAGACAAGATGACTAAACAAGGAATAAATCCTGGTTGCTTGGGACCTGTTTAAGAACAGGGACTACACCTACCCCTAGGTCAAATTTAGCACAAATAAAAAATACGTACTTTGCATGTAAAGGAATATTTTCCTTAAGGGTGTCCTACATTTAAAATATTCACATACACACACAATTAGACTGAAAAAAAAAACGGGAATCATGAATAAGGGTGGACAGGTCAAAAAGAAATATAGTAAAGAAATATAATAAAAAGAAATATAAGTGGCTTGATCAGATGAAAAGATGCATATTTAATTCTTAAAATGTGAATTGCAAATTATCATGATTGTCAAATACTATTTCAACACTACCAAATTTGCAAAGATTGAACGTGTTGCTAGCGGTGTCAGCAGGGACAGTGGGGTAGGAGACACACTGGTGCGTAACTGATGAGTATGGCTAGTAGTAGAACCTGTGTGGAAAGGAAATGGTGATAACTCTGCTTCCTCCCCTAAGAGATGCACATATAAAAATAGTCATTCCACCTCATCACCAGGCTGTAATAGTCTCCTATCTTTGTCCTTTAACTGTCTCTTAAATCAGTGATTTTCAATCTTCCTAATGCTGCAGCCCTTAAATACAACTCTTCATGTTGTGGTGACTCTCAACCATAAAACTATTTCATTACTAATTCATAATTGTAACTTTTCTACCATTATGAATCATAATGTAAGTGTCTGATATGCAGAATATCTGATATGAAATTCCCATGAAAGGGTCATTCAAACCTCTGCCTTAAATGGAACTTATATTGGCTTTAAGACCAATCAATTGTCCATCTAGATTTCATTAAGAGAAAAACAGGGCGCCAAAGAGATGGCTCTGTGGATTAAAGCATTTGCCATGAAGCCTAATGACCTGAGTTCAAAACCTGAAACCCATGCAAAGGTGGAAAAGAGAACCAGCCCCACAGAGTTGTCTTCTGACATCTACACACATACCATGATGTGTGTATCCCTCACACAAAACAATAAATAGACATTTTAAAAATAAAACAAGGTATGGTACTATTCAAAAAGAAATAGGCTTTTGATCGAAATTTTAGTAGCATTTAAACATTTTTAAATGTAAGTATATTTTAAATTCAATAAATTAAGAAGATTTTAAATTAGGGGGTACAGTGGGAGAAAGAGACTTTGGGTCATAGGAAAATCTTAGCCTAATGCTGTGTTTTGAGGGGACTCTGGAAAGTAGTGTAATATTCCTACTTTTCTGTTTATTTCAAAGCAAAACTCTACTTCTCCCAGGCTCCTTCTAGAGCATCAATTAATATAAAAAGAGAAAGAGTATTTTCTATTTCTTTATTTATTTAGTTTATAGTGTGTTTACATCATTTCCCCTCCTTCAATCCAAATCTTCAGATGCACACCTTCTAACTCTCTTTCAAATTCTTGACCTCCTTCTTCATTAATTGTTGGTGTGTGTGTTCCTAAATACATGAATACAACCTGCTTAGTTTGACTCATGTGATTATATGTATATATTTTCAGGGCTGACTATTTGATATTGGATAACCAATTGATGTGTTCTTCCCTGAGGAAGACTATTTCTCCTGCTCTCAGCATTCTTTTTTTAAGATCTTTTTTATTAATAATCAATTAATTAATTTTTCCCAGACTGATCCCAGTTTCTCCTCCCTCCCGTCCTCCCAGCACCCTCTTCCCCATCCATTCCCTCTCTCTTCCCTTTGGAAAAGTACAGGCTTTTCATGTACATCAGCCACCATGGAATATCAAGTTGCAGTAAAACCAGGCACCTCCTCTCCTATTAAGGCTGGATGAGGCAACTGAGCAGGAGAAAAGGGTACAAGCATAGATAACAGAATCAGAGACAGACCCAGATCCCTCTGCCAGGAGTCCCACAAGAAGACCAATCCACACAACTGCAACACATGTGCAAAGTAGCCCAGGTTGGTCCCATGCAAGTTCTCTGGCTTATAGTTCAGTCTCGGTGAAACCCATGAACCCAAGTCAGTTGACTCTGTGTATTTTCATGATGTCTTTGGTCTCTCTGACTCCCACAATCCTTCCCCCCATTCTTTCACAGTATTCTCTGAGGTCCTTCTAATATTTAACTGTGAGTCTCTGCATCTATTTTCACCAATTCCTAGGGGAAGTCTCTCTGATGACAATCAGGCTAGACAACAATCTATGAGTACAGTAAAATCTCATTAGAAATCATTCCATTGACATTTTTTCTTTTTTGTCAGTCATGTTTGGTTGTATCCTAAGTCTCTGAACTGTCCAACCTCTGAGTCCTGACCCTCCCGGCATTGTCTGGGGTGGGTTCCCTCTCATAGTATGGGTCTCAAGTTGAGCCAGTCATTGGTTGGCCACTCCCTTAATTTCTTTGCCACCTTTTTCCCAGAATAACTTGTAGGAAAAGTCTTGTAGAGATCAGGGATATACGGAACATACCTAAACATAATAAAGGCAATATACAGTAAGCCAACAGCTAACATCAAATTAAATGGAGAGAAACTCAAAGTAATTCCACTAAAATCAGGAACAAGACAAGGCTGTCCACTCTCTCTGTATCTATTCAATATAGTACTTGAAGTTCTAGCTAGAGCAATAAGACAACAAAAGGAGATCAAGGGGATACAAACAGGAAAGAAAGAAGCCAAAGTATTACTATTTGCAGACATATAATAGTACACATAAACGACCTCAAAATTCTACCAGGGAACTCCTACAGCTGATAACCACCTTAGTAAAGTGGATGGATACAAAATAAAGTAAAAAAAAAAAAATCAGTAGGCCTCCTATACCCAAACGATGAATGGGCTGAGGAAGAAACTAGGGAAAGGGTTCTCAGCATTCTTTAGTTGCCTGCAGTTCTTTGTGTAGGGTTGAGGACTCATGGGTCACTGCCCCCATCCACGTTAGCATGTCTTTTGTCTTGTCCTTGTTCAGCTCATATTTAGGCAGTCATGGTGTTGAGACATTATGGATGTGGCTTCTGACATTCTTAAGAGATACAATCTCACGACAAATTCCCTGTTCCTTTGGATCTTAAGTCTTTCCAGCCCCTCTTCCACAATGATCCTGAGTTTTAGATGCAGGAGTTATATTGTAGATTTATCAGGTGGTACTCTACAACTCTGCCCTTTGATTCATTGTGGTTTTCTGTTGGAAAGGGAAGTTGATGTGGGATTTCCTTCTGTATGCTGTGAGGTGATGTGGGATTTCCTTCTGTATGCTATGAATACCATTGGTGAATAAAGAAACTGCCTTGGCCTGGTGATAAGGCAGAACTTAGATAGGAGTGGAAAACTAAACTGAATGCTTGGAAAAAAGAGGCAGAGTCAGAGAAAAGCCATGTAGCCTTGCCAGAGACAAACACCAGAACACTACCCAGTTGACCACTGCCACATAGTAATACAGACATTAATGGAGGTAGGCTAAAGTTATATGTAAGAGTTAGCCAATAAGAAGCTAGAGCTAATGGGCCAAGCAGTAATTTAAATAATATAGTTCCTGTGTGATTATTTCGGGACTGGGCAGCTGGAAAACAACAAGTGGCCTCCTTCAACAGTAAGTTTCCTTGATGAGAGATAAACGTCCTAAATATATTAGAAGACAATTAGAGATTTTGCTGGTTTAGTAAAGCAATGGTGGTGGTAAGTTTTAAGAGGAGAAAACCTAAATGATTGCTTGAATCCTCTGCTTTTCTCCAACTTATAGTAACCTAGCAGACAATATTTCAAAAAAGCCAGTAACCTGAATTTCATCTGTTCTGAGATAAGAACATTCTAACTATACTGATAACATTTAGTTCTCCAGGTTGTTAGAGACTAATAACTGAGCATATCAAGAGAGTAAGGTACTATTCCGTTCTTTATTTTTCCAAATAATGTATAATATATGTATGTGTGTATGTGTATATGCATATATATATGCATATACATATATACACACGTATATACGCATACACACACGCGCGCACACACACATATATATACATGCCAGTCAACATGAAGTTCTTAGATCGGATTTGAGTTTCTTCATGTAATAAGAAAATTCAAACCAAATGGCTTAAATAACAAAGCTATTTGTTGTCAGCCATGTCAGGAAGCTGAAAAAAGATACTTTCAGGGTTAGTTCAGTAGTTCAGTCTTCAGCTCAACATTTCCAGGATTCAGCCACCTTCTTTGTTTTTCTCTTAGCCTGCCCTGCCTAGGTCAAGTCCGCCCAGAATCCAGATACTGCTTGAAGACACAACAGTCAAAAAAAAAAAAAAAGGATATCTTAATATTCTAATATTTTTTATTTTGAAATACCTCTTTTAGGAACAAGGAGAAATATAACCAGTTTCATTGGGACACACCCTCTTAATGGTTAGAATTGTATCGTGTCTATGCATGTGAGAACCAGTCATGGATGAGAGACTTACTACTGCTGTAGCTTAGATTTAAAATAATCAGCTCCTTCGAATTCCTGGAAAGCATACAGAGGGAAAATAATATATTCAGAGTTCCGTTTGTTGCCAAGTCAGAGGATACAATTTTTGATTTTGAGTGCCTGAGCAATGTCCTAAGATACATAGTACTAAAATACACTTTGACATTTTAAGAAATTGTTAGTTTTATCAGTAGTTTTCAAATTTCCCAAGACTTTTCATGATGTCTAGTTCATCTGACTCACCAAAAGATAAAACAGCTTGTGTGCATCTCTCAAATGAAGACAGTCTACTCATTTAGTCAGCTGTTTGGTCTCTCTGCTCACAGTCAAGACGTCCATATGTTATAATCAACTGTGAAGAATTTAATAATCACTAGGATTGTTAGGGAAATGTTGAACTTTTAAAAACAATGAAATAGGTTTTCATGCTATTATGTGAAGGTGATTTTTAAATTAAGTTCACACCAGAAAACCCACTAATGTCACAAGTATTTTTAGTCTAAATCCACAAATAATTGTCCTTAAGAAAAAGTGACTCATAATTTTTTAAAAGGATTTATTTATTATGTATACTGTGCTCTGCCTGCATGTATGCCTGTAGGCCAGAAAAGGGCACCAGACCTCATTACAGATGGTTGTGAACCATCATGTAATTGCTGGGAATTGAACTCAGGACCTCTGGAAGAACAGTCAGTACTCTTAACCTCTAGTGAGTATTATGTGTATAGAAATTGTAAGCTTATTCAAATAATCTCAACTGACAAATCTCAAAAATATATGTGTGTATATAAATCATAATATGAAAAAAATAAAATAAAGCAATTGTAATATGGAATATAAAAAGTATTAGGCCCAGAAGTCACTTTGTCTAATCCTTTCATACACAAGTAAGAAAAAAATAGAGATCTGCCTTTGTGCCACAAAAGAATTAACCCCTAACTTACTTGTTATTCTAAAAAACACAGTACCACTTAATTTCCTTCTGAGATCTAGACTAGGGAGTTTATTCTTACATTTCTAGCCTCACTAGATGGGGACAAAAAGCAACACACTGAAAGAGGGCAGAGTTAAGGGGCTGGGAAGACAGAAATAACCCAGGAGCGAAGTGTTTATAGTCGTCAGGACCACTGCTTTTCTGTTTTGTTTTTAGTGGTTTTCATCCTGGGTCATTTCTATTTGAGGATGGTAGTGTGCCTCACACTATAAAGCTCACTAACCAAAGGGTAGAAGTGTCGCACTGGGTGCCACATGAAGCACTGAGGATAAGTATGTTCTTCTTTCATAGCTTCCTAAGAGGAGGCTGAATAGATTTCAGTTTTTCTTATCCCTTCTCTAGAGAGGCCCCTGTGCAGGAAATACATAGTAACCCTACATTACATGTAAGAAAAGTCTTGGAGTTCCTGAGGCTGTTCACCTGAACTTTAACTTGAATGGGTGTAAAGCCAGGATATGCCATGCTAACAAAGGCATATCCACTCCTGATATTCTAGACTGTTAGCATAATCAATCTTAGGTTTCTGACCTTTTGGCGGCAATTTCCTATTCTTGGCTGCACAAACGAAGCTGAATCTTACATTTGATCCTATTTTTAAAATGTCCAGATGGCACGAAAGGGTGTGTGGCTCAGAATGCCCCATAGACTACACTGTTTCCAGAAAGAACTATTTGTACCTTGGGTGTAACCAGCAGCTGTAGACAGGCAGGGTGGGGTGATGATAAGGGTTGGCAAAGGTCAGGCCAGCGTGTTGTTGATCTGTGTAAAACTGACTTTGCCATTACCTGTGAAATGTTAAGACTTAGTTTGGACTTGGGGTGGGGTGCCACTCCTGGTCATCTATAAATAGTAGATAATTTTGATGGAAAAAGTCATGGGAAGTGGTGGGAGGTCAGTCCTGAGGCAGCTCCTTCTGCTCTCGTCCCACCCACTGTACACTGGAGTGGAGTGTGCTCCATGCGGAAGGATTTGCAGAAGAAATCAATCTTTTTCATTACTTTGGACACAGGCCATATTCTTCCCCCAGCGGACTGTGAATAAAATTTTACTTTGTTTCCCTGGAGATTACAAAGATTTGATGGTTAGACACAAGAGAAAAGAGCAAGGGAAATGCAACAACAGTTCGTAAACATTTTTAGACTTTTAGCACTCATTTCCAGAGGAATTGCATTCCTTTTACCTCTGAATTCCTGTTTTCTCTCCCCAGGACAACTTTCTGAGAGGTGAAGTTTCTCCTTCATTCTCCACAGATCCATGATCCCTTCTTTCCAAACAGTTACTTGCGTACTTACCACTCTCCAAAGATCTTTACACAAATTCAGACTGGTCCCTTTCTAGATGATGGCTGGTGTTCAAAGCTTGAAGCAGCTTGGTTCTATCTTAGGGGCCACCTAACTGCACCTACAGGCCAAGCCTAGCCACTGTCTGACTTTGTACAGTCCACGAGCTTGAGAACGAATTTTACATGTGCATATGGCTAGAATGAGTGTTGAGGAATCAAGGGAATCATAATATCTGATAAAAAAAAATTACATGAAAATCAAACACCAATATCTACAAATAAAGGTTTGTTGAAATGAATAAATAAGTTAATCCTACTAATTTATGTCTATGTTTATAATACAATGACAGACTGAAATAACTACAAGAAACTATGCAGTCACCAACCCTATTATATGTACTACCTGTTCCTTAAAAGAAAAAATTCAGTTTCTAGTCTGAGAACATAAAGATGTTAGAGATATTAAACAAGACCATCTCAGAAAAATAAATTTCAGGCAAATCAGGAAAGCAAAGGTGAACACGTATATTCACAGGGTCGAAGTTCTACAGTCAAGACTAGGTGTCTGCCAGGAGAGCAGAGTATAATGAATAGGGACTGGGATGTGAAGAGTTATAAAAATATACTCTGTTTGGTACATGCAGAGATAAGAAAAACAGTGCTACTTTCTATTATATCTCCTGGACCCAGCTCACTTTTCAGAAATGGGAAGACGGTCCTTAAACAGTTGTTGGTGAATGAAGAGGAAGACTGGAGAAAGAAGCATAAAGCAAATGAAACATGAGCTGCACACTGTTGGGAATGAAAGAGTGTCCCCATAGCAACCTCCAGTTAGTCTACTATGTATAACATACATCACTGGTTCCCGGAAGTTAGCAAAAATCCCCACTTTGGAAGCCAACATATCAGATGTTCAGTGTGTACACAGATTGAAAAAATATCCATATGACTCTGGCTAACTTCACTGTTGCTAATTCAAACTCACCTATTGTACCCTCTCCCTCCCTCCCTTCCTCCCCCTGCTTCTCTCTCTCTCCCTCCCTCTCTTCTTTCCTCTCTCTCTCTCTGCTTGCAGGTGACACCCACACATATCCTTCAGCTCTGGCAGAGATGCTCACTCAGATAATAACTGGAGTTCATGCTGCATTTTCATCTTCGTGTGTCACCATCGCCGTGTAAAACCACAACTATAGGAAAACAAAGCTGTTTGCTGCTCTTCTGTCTCAACCGACATTTCCACCCAACTCACAGTATGCTCTTTGGAGACAAAGGAGATTATGTGCCAGTGAGATACCTTTGACTGAAATGCAAATAACCCACTCTACAACTCTTTGTCCCCTTGAGTTTGTAGCCCATCAAATCCTTTCACAGAGTCAAATGGGCAAAAGAAAAAGGTATGGCCTGTACAAAGCAGGGACTCTGACTTCTGATTTGGCCCAAAGAATGAGATCAGCTCAGGAAATCTAACACATTCTTGGACCCCCAACTTTCAACGCAAGTGATTTCAAGCATTTCGTTCAATGTGAACTCTGAAATGAGCAAAAGGCAAGTAAGCTAGGGCCCCACATCCTGCTCTGAAAGTGATCTGGAGTTTAAGAGCCAGAAGTTCGTGAATCTTAAAGCAAACAAAACAAAACAAAATAAACACACACCTTTCTTTCAGAATGCCAGATGGGGAAAAGTGTGTTTCTGAGGAACCAAACTCCTGAGGACCATTGCGAGCAAGTCAATTGAGCCCCAGTGGAGGAGAGTTCCCAGAGTCCAGGAGAAGCACAGTCCCAGCAAGTTTCTGAGATGGTTCCGGGGCCACTTCTGTGGTGCTTTTTACTGTGGTGATCAGACCTCCATCGCAGTAAGTCCAGATACTCCTTCCATTTGTCTTACCTTTCCATTATCTCTGTTCCAGATACAATGAAAGAAGACAAACAATATTGTTTAAAGAGGAACGTGGGTCTAGGGGCGTAGCTCAGTCAGTGGGGGACCTGCTGCACAAGCACAAGGATCCAAGCATTCACACTGAAGACCCCCGATATGGGGAGACTCTCACTCAAGCCTCAGGAGGACGCGACACCCCCTCCCACCCAGTAACTCACGAGAGACTGTCCTTGCTGCAATCACATGAGGTTTTAATCGAGACGAGAACCAGTGCACTGGGGCCAAGACTCAGAACCCACGCAGGGGAAGAGTTCGACCCCGAGTAGCTAGGAGAAGGGGTTTTTAAGGGAAGAAACCACAGCCCAGTAATCCAAAAGGGGTAGGGAGATCCAGTGATGTTCGCGAGGGGGCAACTCCCTGTTCCTCAAGGTTATTCAAGATTATAATCAGCTAGTTCCTGAAACACAGTATCCCAAAAATACCAATGATAATCATAAGGGGGGAAACTCCCTGTTTCTCAAGATTATTCTCAAGATTACAATCTAACTTTATCTTCAGCTAGTTCCTGAAACACTGAACCGGCTAATCCTAGATTTCTGATTCTTCCCTCCCTGATTAGATTTTTGGCTCTATTTTTTCCTGCTAGGGGATCTGGATTTATCCTGGTCTTTCAACATAAAGAGTCAGGCATTGGTGCTTCCCTGTCTGTCATACTAGGGCTGGGAAGGTGGAGGCAGGAACCTACTGGAGCTCACTGGCATGAGAGTCCTAAGACTAAGTGAGAGTCTGCCTCAAAACATAAAGTGCAAAATAATAGAGCAAGATAGCCATCATCAACGTGTATATGCACACACATGCAAGTACATGAACATATATTATATATATGACATATATATATAATATATATTTATTTATATATATTTTACTCTCCCCACTATCAAAGGAAATTGATCTGGGCTGGGGATGCTGCTCAGCTGGTTGTGTGTTGTGTACTTGCCTACATGAAGTCCTGGACTTAATTCCCAGACAAAGGAAAAAAGTGCACTTGGGGTTGTTATTTGTAAATTGGCACATTTTTACAGTTAAGACATGGCAGAGGGGTCTGTCTGGTGATGTTATGAAATCTGCATTGTGTTCCACCTTGAAGAGGTGTTTGAAGGTACTTGAACTTTTCTTTTCTAACAGAGATGGGTTATATAATTTTCATTAATACAATAAAGATTTCCTTGCTGAGATTTGTGCAGTAGCTGAATTTTTCACATTTATCAATCTGGTACCTTTTCAGTTGATCTGATTTTCTGTTGAAACATCTGTGAAGCTAGTTGAGTCCAGTCTTTCTTGAATAGTACCAGGCATGTGAGTTCATTTTTCTTAAGATTTTATTACATTTGCTAAATTTAATAAGTCTTGTTGCAAGAAAAGAAAAAGTGTGTTTAAAGATGAATTAATTATTCACCTTTTTTACTCCAGGGCATCTTCAAAGAAAAGCTTGAGGCTAAATGGAAACAGTTACATGGATTATCAGGCACCAGACAAACTCTTGTGTCTGCGGTTCAAGGGTCGGCCTACTCCACATACATTCTTCCTCCCCCAGTTCCCCTTCTCTGGTGACATGTGTGTTAAATATTGATTTGGTATAAATTTTCGTCTTTTGTTGTTTTCTTTTGTTGAAGCTGTTGCATGCCTTTCAAGCATCCACTATGCCACAAACATATGACAGGTGAAGATATTGACATTTTGTGTCCTCACCAAAGATATCTTTTTGAATCAGAGCCAAACAAGGCATTTATAGACTTCATTGGGATAAAAATCACTCCATAGAAAAGAGTAGTAATTCAGCTGTAGGGTGAGTTTTTAACTACAAAAGCCATATTTTCAGAAATCATAAGCAAAAATAGGTTTAAAGCATTGACAAAATGCATTCCCCAGAAAGCATGGATTCTAAATGAAAAACCTCAGTGCCAGGCATGGGATATGTCCCTACAAATTATTAGTCACAGAGACTGCAGAGGCTCACAAAACAACACAGGCTATTGTCATTGCTCTTGGTTGCTCACCTTAACCATGCAGTAAAGTCCTATTGCTGAACATACAACATTGTTTGATCACGGAACAGAGAAATCAACCTAGAACTGAACTGAGAACTTCTCTCTCAAAAAAAAGGTTGACTAACTTTCATAGTGTGAGGTGTGCTTTACAAGTAACTGGGGATTGGGGAGGGGTTATAAAAGGTCTCACCTAGAACTGGATCCTGAAGGCTACACTGTCAACCTCCAGACAAGATGTGCCCAGAGTTGTAACAGTGGCAAGAAGATTATAAGAGCTACCAGTTGTTTTTCTGATTTGAGTCCTACTTCACAGAAGGAAATTGAGGCCTGATACTATAAACCTGGTCAAAAGTCCATGACTCATGGGTCACAACAGGGAAACTACTACTATTGTTTTTCCAAACGGACATGAAGACTGCCTTCTAAATATTTCCATTTTTACCTATATATTAGTGCTGCTCTCAGCCTTGGGTAAACAAACCTCTTTCCTGCACTGAGTAGCAATGCAAAGATTCATAACTAGTCATGTTGGTGAGAATGAGTGACTGTTGAGTGCTCAGGGACATTTAATCAACCTTTCCTCCACAGCTCAGGGCACATCATAGCCACGGGAACTAAAAGAATGTAAGAGCTGGAGAGTGTGAGGAATGTGTGAGATGCTGTGCTCTGGACCTGGCACTCATGAGCTCACAGCAGCTATGATCCCCTCCCTGCACAAGACCTGGACAAGGGCAAGCCAATAAGATTGGCAAGCATTCCAACAAGTAGCAACTAAATGGATTGAGTGGACTACCAAAAAAGAAAATAAAGAAAAAGGGGAGAACATGAAAATGAAAGGGAGATGCATTGAGGACTATCCAGGGGACATGGTGGTGAGGAGTTAGGTATGAATTTTATCAAGATACATCATATACATATATAAAATTGTCAACAAATAAATTATATTTATTTGCTTATTTTATGTGTATGGATGTTTTGTCTAAATGTATGCCAGTTGCACCACAAGAATTCCTGATGTTCATGGAGGCCAAAGAAGAATATCAGATGTAGGTGTTGGGAATTAAAGTCGGGGTCTCTGGAAGAGCACCCCATGCTCTGAACCACTGATCCATCTCCCCAGTCCCATTAACAAATAAATAAAAAGTATCAAATTAATTAATTTGTACCCATTAATACCACTCTTGAGCATAAACCCAAAGGATACTCAATCAACAAGGACACTTCCTCAACAATGTTCATAGCAACATTATTTATAATAGCCAAAAGCTGGAAACAATGTAGATGCCCCTCAACTGAAGAAAGGATAAAGAAAATGTGGTACATTTACATAATGGAATATTACTCAGCTGTAAAAACCAATGACATCATGAAGTTTGCAGGCATATGGATGGAACTAGGAAAAAAAAACATCCTGAGTGAGGTAATCCAGATTCAGAAAGACAGACATGGTATGTACTCACTCATAAGTGGATATTAGACATAAAACAAAGGATAACCAGACTACAATCCACAGTTCCAGAGAAGCTAGATAACAAGGAGGACCCTAAGAGGGACACATGGATTGCCCTAGGAAAGGGAATTAAATGAGATCTCCTGGGTAAACTGGGGTGAGGGTGGTGGTAAAGGGGAGGAAATGAGATGAGAACATGAGGGAACTGGATGGTCGAGGGAAGAGAGGGCAGAGTGAGAGAGGAATGAAACAGAGATTTTTTTCCTTTTTGAGACAAGGCCTCTCTGTAGCTTCGGTGCCAGTTCTGAAACTAGCTCTTGTAGACTAGGCTAGCTTCGAACTCACAGAGATCTGCCTGCCTCTGCCTCCCAAGTGCTGGGAAAGGCACGTGCCACCATCACCTGGCTTGAAAGAGAGATCTCGATATAGACAGCCATTATGGGGTTAGGGAGAAACCTGGTGAGATGGAAACTCCCAAGCATCTACAAGCATGACCTCAGCTAAGACTCCTAGCAACAGTAGAAAGGGAGCCTGAACTGCCTCCCTGTAATCACATTGATGAGCACCCCAACTCTCATCAGAGAGCCTTCATCCAGTAACTGATGGAACCAGATGCAGACATCCACAACCAAGCAACAAGTCGAGTTCCAGGAATCCAGTCAAAGAGAGGGAGTAGGGAAGGTATGAGCAAGGGAGGTCAAGATCATGATATAGAAATCTACAGAGACATCTGAATCAAGCTTGTAGAAACTTATGAACTCTAGGCCAACAGCTGCGAAATCTCCATGGTACTGAACTAGGAGACAGTGATGAAATTTGGATTGTCTGAGGCGCCCTTGGCAGTAGGACCAGGATCTATTCCTGGTACATGCATGAGCTAGTTTAGAGCCCCATCCCTATGGTGGAATGCATGTTCAGCCTTAATGCAGGAGGAAGAGGCTTGGTCCTGTCCAATCTTAATGAGCCAGACTTTGTTGACTCCCCATGGGAGTGGATGGGGGGAGAAATAGGGGTAGGTAAAGGAGACAGGAGGAGGAGTATGAGGGAAAATTGTGGTTGGAATGTAAAGTGAAATTTAAAAATAAATAAATAAAATTACAAAAATAAATAAAATATAAAAGCCTTATTTGCACTTGACATTTGTCTATGAAATAAACATTTATTTCAAAATATGAAGATAAAAGAAAATAAAACATTATCAACAACCAATTAAGAGAGAATTGAGGAACTTTAAATGGAAAATCAACTTTCTCCTAATAGGTTTGTTTAGAATGCCATTTTTAAAATTATTATAACTGTACTTTTTTCAGATTACACAAAAATTTCTAAACTGTAAATTAACTTATATAAATTAAATGTTATTTCACCAGATTTCTTTGCATATGCTTTACCTCTCATGTCTCTAAGGAGTGGAAAATAGAACTGATTCTTTCCCTCTCAGAGTGTGATTAGATCATTTAGAGTCACCATTAATTCATAAGCCCATGTGAAATCCGTTTATTCAGCCAATAAATACTTATTGCACACTAAGCGTTATTCTAAGCACTGGGAAAACAGCAAAACAAAATACAAAGAAAATGGAGTTTTTCTTTATGAAGAGTCAGTCTAGATTAGAAAAAGAAACAATAGATCAGTGAATAAGAAAAACATCTAGTATAAGAGATGGTAACATGTTATAGAGGAAAATAAGGCAAGAAGACAGGGTATATTGGGTAATTAATTACAGTTGAAAGTTGAAACATTTAAGCTAATGTGTAAGGAAGTAAGAGGAAACCAAATAGATATCTAGGGAATAACATTCTAGACAGAGAATGCAGTATATATAAAGTCCCTGATATTGAAACAAGCTTTTGATATTTGCATAGACATATCAGTGCAAGAAAGATTTAAGCTTCAACTGACTTTTTGGATAGGCCAAACTCACTTCCCCAAGTTCTGAAAGAATCCACCCCATTTTGTATGACCTGGGTTAGTGGTGGCTAAATGGAAGTAAGTATTGTGGTTTCAGATCCAGCTCATGTAGTTGAATTTAACATTTTTCAGTGAGAACACAAGTCAACTGTAGTTCCCATGTGGCAGTCCAGAGACTGGGGTGAGGGATCAGACATCTATTTGACCCTCAGTATGCCAATTCAACCAGTTATGCAGATTAGTGGCTCAGTTAGCTGACTAAATGATTGAAGAACTAAGTGTCTGGAGGCTCAGTCAAGCTGTATCTGTCCCATGGCAGGCACAGCAGACAGAGCTCATGTAAGGCCAGCCTTACATGACTCTCAAAGAGTCAAAACACTGGCCTGTTGACACGCTGCACTTGAAGCCAAGCAAAGAAACCACAAGTTGCATTTTTTCCAAAAGAAATCAATGTTTGAAAATCTTGACAGAGTTGAGGAGGAGACGAGAGAGAGAGACAGAGACAGAGAGAGACAGAGAGAGACAAAGAGAGACAGAGAGACAGAGAATCAAGAGATGTAAAAAGATTTATGTTACACTCTTTCAAATAGCAAAACATCTCCAGATTCATTGCATAACCGTCCTGGGGACAACGTTAAAGCACGAGTTTGAAAGCAGGCACATGTTAGTGTGGTTATTTTATCATTGGATGCAGATATAAGGTACACTGGGCCTCTTTAAATTGGTATGCTCAATCCCAAATAGGTGACCTCACAATTAAAAATTATAGGCACACCTTTAATTTCAAGACTCTTGCAATAATAGCAGCAAATGACACAGTTTTCCTCATAAACACTACATCCAAAATGGCAAAAGCATTACTCTAAACCAGTGTTTTTAAACCATTTGTTGGTTCATTCCAATAGTGAAACATCGATGACTCCTGTACTTTGGTTCTTTTCAGAGAGTTATGAGAAATCTCAGGTATGATTCATCTTCAGTCCTTTTCCAGTTAGAAAATAAAGTTATTGATTATCAAGGATTAAACTTTTCCATTAAAAAAGTGTTTGTTATTTGCTCTTGCCCTTTCTAAAAACTCTCCAGTGATGTCATCTTCAAATATAATTTTGTAACTTCAGTTCAAGAATGCCACATGTCAAAGGCTGGCTGCAGTCACAAGTGCCAGGGTCAAGCCAGCAGTCTTTCATCACACAAGTCAGGCTGATCTTGGCCTTTGCTGGTTTAACAAAAGGCACAGAGTGGAAGCCAACTTTAAAAAAATCTATCAGAGCACAATGTCATCTGTCTAGAATGAAAAGATTCCTATCCCTTCCTCCTCCTCATATTAAAAAAAAAATGTTTAAAGACTTCTTTATATACAAAGACAGCAGTAGGGGGAAATGCCTTATGTTTGATTGCAAGAGAATCTATTCTAATTGGCTAGAAAATTATTGAAGCTGAGAGATCCTCATGAGTTTAGGTATAAATTTATGCTACAAGCTGGGCATGATTGTGCACCCCTATAATCCCAACACTTGGGAGGTAGAGGCAGGAGGATCACAGTAAGTTTCATTATGTCCGTTTTACAGTTGAGGAATCATAGTCTTAGATGAATAGTAATTTGACTGAGGCTATTCAATTAGTAATGAGATTTTTACCAGGCCTACTGGCCTCTAAAACCTCTGAATAATTCAAAGCACTAAACAAATGGCAAAGATGGCTATAGACTCATTCTTTAAGGTCCATAGATGTTTTTCAGTTGACCCAAACTGGAAGCAAAGAAAATTTATGTTTGCAGATGCTCTTGAGAACTTTGATGTCCCTAAAGACATTGTCCAGAATAATTTTTCATGTCAATAGATCCACAGGGTACAAAGCAGCTGAGCTCACAAAATTCTGCAGTTCTGAGCCCTGGTGCAAATACAGTGCCTCTAAACTTTAGAGTCTAAAGGAACACATAGCATGGCTCTCTAAGATGCAGTCTAGAAAACATCCATCTCTTGAGTACATAACAAGAGTTTCCTCATCCCCTTCCTCAGAGGAAGTTCCCTGGAACTCATCCTTACTGCCTACTAAATGCTAATACCCCCTTTTCACAGTATCATGACTAGCACTCTATAGATGTAATTTCAGTATTCCATTTCAGGTACCAACAAAGACAACAAGGAAACCATGGTTTAAATGGCTGCCTGGAACAAGCTACTAAACAGATAATCCTCCACAGCATTCAAAATATATATAGTGACCTTATTTCCTCTCACAGGCTTCCTAGTGTGGGAGGGCTATTTAGTTTTGAAATCATCTTGTGACTATTAATAATACTGAATTTCCATGACAGGGAATAAGAAAAGCAAATCCTGGGGGTGCTTTGAGGGCATTTCACTGGTCAAAGTGATTAAAAGTGGTCAGAATTCATTAAAAATATGTCTACATCTTTCTAAACTAACAGAAAAACACTAAAGATGGAACTAAGTGGCTCATTTTGTGGGTGGGAAACAGTGTTTTAATTATTTTTAAATACTTCAGTCTACGCTCTGTAACTCTACCCTATCCCTGTCTTAAACACCAGCTTAGCTAAAGAGAAGGCTGCTCTGGCCTTTCTACTCCATCTAAAACATCTTTAGCTGTCACACTTCACATATCTGAAATGAGCCAGTGAGAGAGACACAAACCAGGCTCAATGCAGCCTGAAAATTGACTTCCACAGCCAAATGAATCCTCTCGCTTTTTGTTTTCTCTACTTTAACTTTTCAATCAAGTCAATAAATATACTAAACTTGAGTTTGGGTTAAGGTATACAGAATTTAACCTGCCATAGAGGTTTCTTTGAATTCATTCCAGAGTCTCCAGATGTTCGTGATGTTGGATCTAGACACTCCGAAACAATTAGCAAAGGTGGCCCAGGAGAGGTCCAAAGTGGCCGGCTGAAGATGAGACAGTCCTTTCCTATCCAGAGCAGTGGTGTTGAGCAGGTGGAGGGGCACCAGCCGGCTGGCTTCTGGATAGGGGTCCCTGTCAGGGACGGTAGGCAGCGAAGTCTCTCGCTGGAGCATAGGGCTGGTAATGCTTGCGTGTGGGCCCAAGTCTCCGGGGCGTCATGTTCATGTAGTCACTCTGAAGGAGTCTGTTCCTTCTGCTATTTGTCTGCAGGGGGAGAAAAAGTCAATATGAAAGAACTTAGAGGAGCTATTATGGGAGAGGTCCTAAGACTTTAGGGTTAGTTATTCAGAATATCGGCTGCCAAATGACCCTAAGAAGCAGCGTTGTGTATGTGCCTTGGATTGTGATAGTGACTAAGCAAAATCTGGCTACCAGACTACTAAAAATCTACAGGAAGCTGATTTCTAGAAATGGGCCCATTTACTCACATTGTCATCTAATCAAAAGTAAAAGAGCATACTTATGAACATATTACCATTGCATTGATCTAGCAATGATGCTCTTGATCCCCAGACAAAAACTTGGTCAAAATTTGAAGTAAGTAAACTCCAGGTTCAGGGTCATTCCTCTTTCTCTGCTCCTGGTAAAATTTCAACCAGATGTTGCTAAGCCTGGGGAATAGTGGTGGCAATTAAATATCATTGATATTTAAATGCCCTTCCTTTCTGGATAAGTTAAGCATTCCTAATTTAATTGTTCATTAAGTAAGCTGTTTTTCCATAATTAACCAAAAAAAAAACCTTTCAGTTATTTACGGATATGAAATAATAATTATAAATTTATGTCAGCAGAGACCAAATGAATGAGGTTTTCTAGTTCTGAATACTGTGTTCCAATTCCGTGTGTGTGTGTGTGTGTGTGTGTGTGTATGTTCTGCAAAGGCAATAATGTCACCCACCACTATTCCCCAGGCTTAGCAACAAAAGCAGAAAGCCATGTGGATTGTCTATTAAGGAATTCTATTATAGATTTTCTACTATTCTAAACACATAGGTCCTATGAACTAGGTATGAGTAACAAGCTTTCCCAAATAGATAAATGAGAGAGTGACTACATCCTTGTCTTTCTTTCTACACCCAGAGGCTTTGGATAAGCAAAGAATGCTGCTGATGCTACTCAGGTAAGCATTTCAGCACTGATGTTAACCTTTAGGGTTTCCTTACCAGCCCCCAAACGTTAATCCTTGCCAGTGGATAAATCTAGTGAAACTATAGCTTAAAGAAAGGACTCAATAAGAAAGGTGTTATGACTGAAGACCTCCAAGTTACACACAAAGATAAAGAAAATCTGTTACAATCAATTCCCATGCTTACCGCAAAACCATTATCAGATAGAGGGTTTTGTTTGTATCATCCTGACTCTAAAGTAGAAATGAATAGAACTCAATCTGGAACCTACAGTGCTCATGTGCACCCACAATGTGTGTGTGTGTGTGTGTGTGTGTGTGTGTGTGTGTGTAGTACCCACCGCCTATGTCTGCCATGGGTGTCACTCTACCTGTGCCCTTCCTACAGCTCTACCTTACCCTCTTGTTTCCTAGACGAGGCAGCAGCAAACAGGGCATACAGAAACCATGTACTCAAATGGTCAAGAATGTAGTAGATTCCAACCCTAAACACACATTATCCATACATTGTAGTACACATTGCCAAAGAGCATGCTAAAAACAAAACAAACAAACAAACAAACAAACATAACCTTCCTCTAAGCTCAAGAAGGGAAAGCAGTTTGACAGCTCCTCCGAGGGAATCCAGACCTGAGAGCGACAGGCGGCGGCCTGAGAGACGTTGTCTTTACTCAAATACCCACAGCGAGCCAAGTACGGAGACAAACTAAAGCTGCTCCTATCCCATACAGCCTAGGAGCATATTGTGGGCTCTCAGAAAGCTCTGGAAAACAGCTAACACCTACCAAGGCATACTACTGACCAGCCAAAATAGGATCACAGAAAGTGATTAAGCTTACTAAGATTCTTATTGATCAAACAGTAGAAAGAAAGAAAGATGAAACCAAGGTAAAATTGTTACATTGTTCTGTAAAATGTAAATTATTTTTACATGCTCTATTTGGTCAGAGTACAAAGACCTGGGTTTGAGGTCCAAATAAGTGATATTCTTATTAGACAACTTGGGTTGAGTCCCAAAAACCACAGATGGCAAGACACATCAAGCACTAAGACTATCCAAGTCACAGTGACCTTGTGAGATAAGCCAAAAACATCTCTCTCAAGGCAGAAATGAATCTTACAAGGAATTATGGGACTGCCAAAGAAAAACTCAAAACATTTCTGATGCCTGTTTTGAAATGTAAGTTGTTTTAACTCATTGAAAGTGAGAAGCTTCTTTTGTCATTTTGGATGATTCCAGTCACTCAGTAACTCAGTGTCTCATTTTAGAAGCTGGTTTCTAATGTGTATTACCATCAGTTTTAAAGTGCTTCCTGTGAGACCACTGAAAGCTAAAGCAGTTCCCAAAACTACTGCCCACGAAGCTAGTAAACTCCTTTGACCTAGGTCAACATACAACAAGGGAACCCCTTTCCTGGAAGAGTACCCATAGGGACACTGCACCCAGCCTTCAAATTAGAAAATTAAAGTTCTCAGAGACTTTGGAAGACACACAGCAAGCAAGAAAGCCAGTGGTTGAGAATTAGTAAAACCAAGCCAAACCTTAGGATTCTAAAGTAATCATTGGCAACCACTGTAGAGCTACAAGATAGCGAGAAATGCACATTCAGAACTCCAGAAAAAAAGAAACTTCTAAACTAATACCAGAGGTAGAACTTGAGCAATATTTTTCTGTAATTCATAACATAATGAACAACTTATAGAAGTTAAACTAGGCAGATTCCCAAGACAATAGAAAGAACTCCCAAACCCTATGTTCCCTTACTGTGTAGAAGTTATAAATCAGTCAAAAGGTAGCCTGACAAAGATCCATCTGTCCTCTGTGGTCTTGTGAATACAGAAATATGTGGGGGGATACTAGATATGAAAATAATTTCAACCTAAGACTGGATTATAGAACTTCATGACTTAAAAGTAGGGTTGTCCTGTCCTCATTCCAACAATATAGTAAAAGTAAGATAACATTACAGGGCCTGACTTCCAGAAGTCCCTGACTGTTCATTGCTTGGTTAAATATATATAATGCCTTGAAATGGGTGTCACATTTCAAGCAGGCTTAGTTAGATCTTTATTTGGTTTCTATGAGGGTTACCTATTTAGTGTCAGGTCCAACCCAACTTGGCCATATGTTCCTGATAAGGGGAGTGTAGTTTGAGGAAATAAATAGAGAAGAGACAGAAGATAGAGTTGGGAGGCTTTCAGTGAATAAAAAAAGCCACGAGTTCATTGCTCACAGTCCTTCTATGCCCCAATCAAAACGGGAGGGCACAAGACTCTCATGATACAAAGAACAAACAAGCATAATTACCTCCTTACATCTCAAAACACCCAGTAACCTCACCCTAAGTCAAACATCCTTTTGACTTTTGAGGAGCAAAGCACCCAGTAGCCACACCTTTGGTCAAACATTCTGCTGTCCATCCTTGAGGAGCAAGAACAGGTATGAACTCTCTGACCTTTAATCAAGATTGAATGAATCCAAAACTGTGGGCCCTCACAATTTAGTGACAGAATAAGTATTCATTAAATCCTAAGTGTTCTTAATAGCAGATGGGTGGAGAATAATGAGAGAAATCGTCCTTTCCTCTTGCACACAGTATATATTTCTTATTGAAGAAATTACTTACATGTATATTCACCCAACTTCTGCGAAAAAAATTCAGAATCATGTGAAATCAATAAATAAGTCATTCTGTTCTTTGTAAAGAGGTTTCAAAGAAAACCTTCAGATGATCCTTGCTAAGGTTGTTCCTTCCTAACAGTGAATGTATTCACCAAAATGTGTTCAAAAGAGAGTGGGAAGGATGGCTCAGAGGTTAAGAGCACTGGCCTCTCTGCCAGAGGACCCAGGTTCAGTTCCCAGCACCCACATGGTAGCTAACAAACATCTGTAACTCCAATTTCAGGAAATTTGATGCCCTCTTTTGGCTTCCATAGGAATAATACACACACCAAAAAAATGATGCACAAACAAAAATGCAGCCAAACACTCATACACATAAAATTCGATAATTTGAAATATGTTCAAAAGACAGACATGATGACACACACCTATAATTCCAGCACTTGAGAGACTGAGACAAGGCCAGTCTGGACTGCATTGCAAGTCCCAGGCCAATCTGGGCCACTAGTGAGATATTGTCTCAGAAAAATGAAACAAATAAAAAATTCTCAAGCTTGGATTAGAAATTCCAGATTGAGAAAGGTGGAAATATATAAACCAACCTTCTTGCAGAACCATCCGCAGAGGCTGGTAAACTCTACTCAGTGGGGAGAGCGCCAAACAGTCTCCCTCCCTTTGTGCTTTCATAATGACAGCACCATACTTGGCCTCACACACTGCAACTGCTTCACAAGAGACAGAAAATAGGACTGACATAAATAGACTTGTTTCCTTCTGGATTGAATACACAATTTCGGCAGTCTACTTTCTCCTGATTTTTGACCCTGAGCCGAAGCTGTTCATTGGCTTCATTTGCTTAGCTTCTTGATGAGGTTTAGATTTTTATACTTTATGTTTGCATTTATATGTATGTTTATATGCAATTATTATATTGCAAAAATAAGGATAAGAAATTTAACTACCTCTAATCTCCTACTCTTATATCCCCATTTAGTTTCTAATTCTTCCTGGCCACGTAGTGCCTTCTAGAAAACAGAACTCACATCAGATCATTACTTCACATAAAGTTGAACAGTCTAAAAAAATTATCACATTGTAGTAGAAAAGATGCAGGCAGGATGCTTAATATAGTCAGAGTGCATGTGCAGAGAAGTTACGTAAAAGCAATGTTGCTTCTCTTACCCAGATAATATAAAGAGCCACTGTCACTAGCAAGCCATAACAAAACAGGACTCCAGCAGCCCCAACCAGTGCCCAGAACAGCCTAGGAGCAGTTTGATCATGACAAAGATGTTTCTCTGAAAAACACAACAGAGTAGATTAAAGAACACAGCAATAGCAGTTGAGTACATTTCTATCCTGAACATCAGAGAAGAATTTGGAAGTACTATAATATGCAAAATATTACGAGCATAGATGCTCTAGTGTTGCTATTTTGGAACTTATTCAAGCCCACCACTGATCTCAGCATGCAGCATACAGGACTGAGGTTGGAAACCATTGGTGGCACACTGGTGACACTGAAGCCACTGGATCTTGTTGAACATTGTGCAATTCAAAACGGCAATTTCAATGATTTTAACCTGACCCCATCCACTTATCCCCATCAGAAGGCAATTTATCTATACACTAAACTTTATCTTTGAAATAAGTAAAATGATATAAAAGTTTTTAAACCCTAAGAAAAACCGCGAGCTTAACATGGTAGTCAGAAACCCAGCCTGGAAAAATTACAAAGACAAATGTCTGACTCCAGCTCCAGTCGGTTATGTGAAGCTGAGTGAGACACACTACATCTCTAGTGTCAGAAGGCAGTGGGAAAACAAGCAGCTCTATTGAAATTCACAGAAAATTGCAACTAGGAAGAATACTTCACAGTTGATTGAAATAATGACTTATAATTAAGTTGTAATAAAAATACATAAATAAAAAGAATACCAACAATACTTTAGTCCATGAAGTTTTAATCCTGGCTACCCATTAGAATTATCTGACAAGATTTGAAAACATTATCTAGTTTCCCTTTCTCAAGCCATATTGATTAAGTCAGAAACTCAATGTTGAGTGTAAGTATTTTTCAGTTTACCTACTTATGTTTCAAATATACAAAAAAAGTTGAAAGCTGATAAGTACATATCTTTTCCAGTTTTCTTAAATGTGTATATGTGTATACATACACACAAAATACTAGCCTAATTGGTGTATTATTTATATGGAAGAAATGTTTTGTTCTTGGTTTCCAAAATAGCATATCTTTTTTATCCTTTGACTTAATCCAATCAAGTATTTTGCTTGAGCAATACTGATATTAGAAATCTGAAGAATTAATTGCTTCTATCTTTATCAGAACACGAAAGCTACTCTGTCATATTAAGATAATAATTTTTTCCTTGTTTAGTATTTGATTTTTCTCAAAGACAGTTTTGTTCTGGTATAAAAGAAAATGCATTTATTGCAATTGTGCTAGAATTGAATATAAAATGGAACATATGTTTTCTTATTTATCACTCTGTGGGAAAGAAAAGCTATAATATAGGCATATACACAAAAATCTACCTGGCCTTTCTCAGTTTTATATGTTAATGCCAATACTATATCTCAAGTTTAAGAATCCTGTTATTTTTCTTCCCAATGATTAGATAGAACACAATCTCAATATAGGCATAGTACACTGTTGCTACTGATTCATGAATACTGTTTAATCATATTGAGTTTGGGGCTATTAAAGAGTTGGTTAACTTACTCAAGATTACAAATTTAATGTTCCCTAAATTTCTAGTTCAGCATCCTTTTTATGTTTTGGGGCAACATGGATCACAAAAAAGACAATTAATTTGTTATCCAACCCATTCTTCCTGAGTCCAGATCCTCTTAGTGGACTCTGTGTTCAATTTTATACTTGATCTTAGCCAAAAGGCATTAAAAAAAATCCAGGCTAGCATTTTAATGGCAATTTTTTTCCTGACATGACCTACTTGAATCGAGAATAATCTTATAGGTTCTATTCCCATGGTCTGTAACTTCTTCCCTCATTCTTCCACATAATGTCAATGAGGAAAGGCACAGGCATTCAAAATATAAGCTGGAATTATTTCTAAAGTAAAAGGAAAACAGGTTTAAAATTATTTGTCTTTAGTCTCAGATCATTGGTGAGTGTTCCAGCCTCCCCATTTACCCCAAACTTGAGTTCAGCATTGCCAAACACAAGTACAGTTACCTTTCACGTGAATAATAGTTCCATTGCTCTTCTCATTGTCTAGGTAAGGAGGAGGGTACATGACCTCAACTCTGCAGAAGTATATATCTGTTTGATTGACGTGCAGATTCCGGAGGTAGAATGTCACTGTTTCATTGTCCAAATTCCCATCACAGGTGAACCCCACATTTGAGTGAAACTGAAGCTGAGAGGAGAGATTCCCAATCGCAACACAGACTTCCACATCACTGTTCACTCCCTTGTGCAGTGACGCCCGGAACTCCTTCAAGAGCAGGTTGTGAGAATACCTGCAGCTGAGGGTGACGTCATTGTCGTCCACCACAAGCATGGGCGACTGCTTCACCAAAATTTTGTTTTCTGAGGGGGGAAATTCTTAGTTAGAATATAAGCACAATAATTCTCTTGTCCTGAAATCAAATTAGCCAACTTAATAGATCTCCAACAAAGTCTTCTGGTAGATAAAGATATAATAGTAGGTCTTGGAGTGATCACTATACCAAAAGCTTTAAAGTTTATATTTTGATTATGTTGGCATCCTTTTGCGAAAGGGAAAATGGAGCATCTTTCCACCTGAAAGATGGACCTTCTGTCATCACTGAGCTATGCACTAGAAATTTTTTAATCAAATTGAGATTCCTAAGATGTTAATCAGGCCTTAGGTTGATTTCCTGATTAAGTGATATGCTTGGAAGCAGCCTGAAAACCTGACACTGGTGCCCAGATAAATTTGTTTTCAATCATGTGACAGGTTTCTATAAAAAGATTTAAAACGTTCGAAACATTTTGACTTTGTTTATTGACCAAACCAAGAGTAGGATAGAGATGTGCGGAAATCTGTAGTTCAAGTGTTGCCTTTAATTCTCTTCCATAGCAAATTCAGAGAACAGGTTCCCAAGAAACTTGCATGTTTGTTGTCTTAAATCAAGAAAAGTTCTACCTTTGTGCAATAAACAATCAAAGATCTAGATATTATCTCATTCAATTTCTCACTTCAAAAGCAAACTAAATGAAACTACATTATCAACTCGGTTAGGGAGGAGACCACATTGATATCATTTTCCAGTGTATTCCCATTTCACAAAATATAGTTCCCAGAACACAAAAATATATTCCTTTAGAAAAGAAAATATTACATTTTAAATATTGTGTGGAGGGTGGAGGACAGCTTGCAGGGTTGACTCTCTCCTTCTAATCAGAAATCAGGCCTGACCACAGGTGCTACCACGTCTTTAGCTCTGTATTTGTTTTTCTAAACAAGCAAGCAAACAAACAAAGAAAACAAAACAACAACATCAAAAAAGACAAAACAAAACAAAACAGGGTCTCATTCTGTAACCCTGGCTGACTTAGAACTCACTACACAGATCAGGTTGGCATAGAAAGTCATATTCACCCACCTCTGCTTCCTGAGTACTGGAATTAAAAGTGTGGGCCACCATGCCTATATATTCCTTTGGGAGGGGGAATGGCAGAATGAGGTCTAAAAGCATGAATGTTCATTTACAGTCATTGAAGAAATGGTGAATAAATTCATAACTGAAACCAAAAGCCATACCACATAGATAGCTGACCACTTAAGTATAGAGAATCAACTTCACAGATCAAAGACCCTACAACCTTTTTCTGAAACATAACTTCAGTTTTTTTAGAAGTAAACACATTGCTATTTGTCTGTGAAAGAAATTTAATATAAATAAAATCAATTTTTACTGGGGGCAAGCTAATAATTACTACTTATGATTTTTTTGTTGTTGTGAGCCTAGCCTTCACAGCTGAGTAATCTCTTAAGCCTATTGTTTATAATTTTTAAAAAGTTATTTGTACCCCAAAGCCAGCTAGAATTGGAAGTTGTTAAAATAAAATTTGTTATGTAATCTGGAATTGAATTCATGAACACAGATGGGGTTTTCTTTCTTGTTTGTTGTATAATTATCAGTATTTCTATACATCAAAAACCTTTAAAAAAATCCATATCCATGCCTTTTCCTCCTAGAAATTCTGATATATTTTGTAAGTTAAGATGGGGTTAGTGTTGGTATTGGTGTTTGGAGTAACGAGTGACACTCCAGGAGTTGTGAGTACCCTCTACTGTCTGTAAAGT
Organism: Myodes glareolus; assembly: GCF_982192425.1. NCBI lineage: Eukaryota > Metazoa > Chordata > Mammalia > Rodentia > Cricetidae > Myodes > Myodes glareolus. The sequence goes on along the minus strand of NC_142026.1, from coordinate 3,385,092 downwards.
ACTTTCATTACATGAAGAGGATGCTCAGTGGCTGCCACTTCCCATTGTTCTCTCTCTCAGCCTTGGGAAACCATTCATTTACTTCTTGTCTCTATTTGCCCATTCAGGCCGTTTCATATGCATGGAATCATAGTATGTGTGCCATTTTCTATATGGCTTCTTTCACGTAGCAATTATCAAGTTTCATCCATGTTGTAATAAAATATCAGAACTTTATTCTATGCTAGATAACATATTGTGTCAATATAGTCATTTTGTTTGTTCACTCAACGTTAGTTATTGTGAACAATGCTACTATGGACATCTGTGTAGGAGTTGAGAGGAAGGAACAAGAAGGGAAAGGGGAGGTCCTAAATACAGACTCCAGTGTTTATTTAGTGATTCCTGTCTGATTCAGTAGGTGACATCTTCCCAGAGAAAAAATCTAGTTCCTAAACATGAATTTCTTGGGCAGGTCACAGTCTAGTAAGAAAGAAAAATATATAAACAGATAGCTAATTTTGACACAGTAGACAGAGATCTACAGGTTCTGGGAGCAATTGAAGAACCAATTGCAGATTCTGTACACATGAAGACTGCTGTTCTGGGAGATAAAGGATGATGCCCACATTGACTGACAAATGTTTCTCAAACAAAAAGTTAGCATTGATAAGACGTGTCCTCAAGATGGGGAGATGGGGTAGTGTGTGTATGTTGAAACTAAAAGTAAGTTGGTGAAGTGGGGAGGAAAAAAGAGAAAAAATAGCAAAAAAAAATAGTAATAGAGAACGAGTGTGACACTCTGGGGAGAATTACAGCTACCTCCACTCTTTCTGACCAAGGTAGGAAAGACAAGAGTGGAAAATCAAGCGTTGCTCACCTCATCAGAGACCTTGGTCCCTCTCCTGCCAGTGATGGAGACCTAGTGAAGGCTTTGAGGCAGAAAAGTAGGTGAGTGCAGCATTTTCACTTATGGAGATCACTTTAGCAAAAATGGAGGTAGTACTTTGGAGTGTACAAGAGTGAAGGCATGGAGAGTAGTCAAGATTCAGTTGTCTTCTGGGTCAGAGGTGAGAAGTGTTTACAGACTAATGCTTATACAACTTGACAGTGATTCAGGTCTGGTTAAAGAGAAAAGAAGATTTTAAAATGACTTCCTCAGCCACACAGCCAAAGGAAAAAGTATCTATTTTTTCTTTTTTGCCCATATCTCTTCTTCACCCATTTTTTCTACTTCATTGCAGTACCAGAATAGACAAATCCAAAATCAAAGAAAGTTTGGACATCTGGACTATGAAGAAGACAAGTTTGCAGCCTTGGGGGGTCACGACACAGAGTAGAAACTTTCCGAAGGAAGAGGCAGCAGTCATTCTCAGAAACGGTTGTTCTTCACATGGAGTAATATAACGACTAGAGGTAGCTTTTTCTTCTTCCCGTCATGGGGCCTCTGAGCTCAAGCCTCAGGGTGGTTGGGGTTGTCTGATTTCTTCTGAACCCATTTGATCTCAGATTAAAAATCAAGAACATTCTCACCAGAAACTCAACGGCTCCTGTGTCAAGGCTAATTTGTTACATGCCACTGTTCTGGTAACACAGCCTGCCTCTGAGCAAGGAAAGGGAAATTACTTCATTTTGTGGCTGTGCCAGAATTTTGTTGGGAAAGAGTTTGAAAACATCTATGAAAAAGGCGGGCAATTCATCTGTTGATGTTTACATATCGATGTTTACTTTTCTGCCAACAGATAATTTTTAAATTAGCTGATGCTTAAAGAAAGATACTATATTTGAGGTAATTTCTTGTTTTATGCTAATATGTGGCTAACTGCTTCCTAGCATAAAATTCAAGCTGATGAAACCTCTTTTTTAAAGTTAATATTCTTTCTAGGATTTGGTCTCACTTTAATTTATTTCAATGATTTAAAATTTTCATGTGAGAAGCTATCTGACTGGACTTCAAACTCTACATCTGTTCTGGAGACACACTAAATAAAATAAGTTTATGCCTGGTATTGAACAGAAGTTACAGTTATCCTAAATGATATTGACATATAGTTATCCTAAATATGTGATCATTGTGGTTTCTAGAACATACAATACTTCTAGCTTCTTTTAATTTCCCTTAAAATGGAGCATGTGTGAGAAGACACACCCCTCACTCTACAGCAGTAGAGTGCAAAGATTCTGACAAACCAATCAAGTGACAGTGCTCAGCTTGACTATGAATTTTGGTTTGTTGTTGTTGTTGCTGTTTTGTTTGTTTGTTTGGGTATCTGGGAATCCGTGGTATTTCAAATTTAAGGGAATACTATAAAATTCAAGACATACCTAGGCTTAGAATAGCAATTCTAAACCTGCGAGTTGTGACCCTTTGGGGATGACATATCAGGTATCCTGCATATCAGATATTTACATTACAATTCACAACAATAGCAAAATTACAGTTATGAAATAGAAATGAAATAATTTTATGGATGGGGGTCACCAAAATCTGAGGTACTGCATTAAAGGGTTGCAGCACTTGGAAGACTGAGGATCACTGACTTAGAAGAAACTAGAATGCACTCAGTTCACTGGCTTCTGTTTGAGGATTTGCTGTTTTTAAATCATGTTAGGAATGACCTTTCTTTCCCTTTGCAAACACTTGATCTATTTTCCTTCTTGCGGGTAATTTATCGAGGTTACACCTACCAGAAACACTGATACCCTCCCAACTGCATTTGCCTAACGTAGTAAAAGACCTCCGCTAACTGACAGGTTGTTTTGATAATGAACTTAGTGCTTTGCTTTTCAAAGCCTGTCCTAGCAGCTAAACGAGCTGAAGGTGTGGAGGCAGGAAGCAGTAACCTCAAAACTCTTTCCCTCACAACTCCTGCTCAACAACAGGCAACTCGCAAGATCAGAGATGAGAAGGTACCTTGTCTGCAGCCCATGGCAAGGCTGTGAGAGCTGGATTTGTTGTAGAACAAGCTTCTGGAAGGTTGAAAATTAACTGTGTTTCCAAGATAATGGGTACTTACAAAAGTAACTTCTTTCCTCTGCATCAATTCTAAGTGGGTCAAGAAAGAAGTTTCTATATTTGGGGACCAAGCCAGCCTCTGTGCAGGTGCTGTGGAGTACAATCTCTAGTAGCTTCTAGCATCCAAGAACCTTGACTTTAAAAGTTTGCCCCCACATTTACCCCTCCCAACTAAGCCAAATCTTGTATTTACAAAGCATAAAGTACAATGTAGGGAACATATTGGCTTAGAATTCATGAGATTGCAAAAGGATTTCAAAGAGTCCAAGGTTCAGGGCAAATGAGTTGTGGACCTCTTTAATACACCTACACGCATATGTAAAATTAGGAGTGTGACCTTTAAGACTTGAGCTGGAGTCTTCCAACACATCTTGGTCTATTGTTCTGTTCCATCTGCCACAATGCATCAAAATTGTAACATAATTTCAGTGCTTGGTTCTACATCCCCTTGAGGCTGGACTTGGTGAAGAAGCGGGTATTGGAGTTTCAAATGAGAGCCAAGGAGAGCTGTTGGATAGTGGGGAAACTGAACTCGAAGAAGCCTGGACCAAAGCAAACTTCAATTTCTCAACCATATTAGTGGAGTACTATATGCAAAAAGTTACTCAGCTGGAAGGAACTTGAAGATTATCTAAAGCCAGTCCCTTATTTATAGAAGAGGCTACTGAAAACAAAAGCAATAAATGACTTTTTTTAAAACAAGATCACACAAATAACTGAAAAGATAATGTGTATAAAGACTGATGTTTTCAATCATGAATGAACAAAAAAAGAGACAACTTTGTTCATTCAACAAGACTGAGTTGATTTTGTGATCATATTTAAAGGAAATGTGTTTCCAACTAGTTCTTCCTTGTCTATGACTTTACTTTCTGTAGTCTCAGTTACCTATTGTCAACTACAAACCCAAAATATTAAATGGGAAAGTTCAGATATAAGGTTTTTAAATTTTAAATTTGCATCATTCTGAGTATGGTGGCAAAATGTAATGTTAGTCACCTAAGGCGTGAACTAACCTTCCACTCAGTGGTCTGCAGTGCATGTGCTACCTGCACCTCGCCAGCTAGTCCTGAAACTTTCCCTATGTTGTCAGATCAACCACCGAGGTAGCTCACAGCTTTTGTTCAATCAACTGCTCTTTTTCTTAATAATGACCTCTAATGTAAGAATAATGAGTCCGAAAAAACTTCTATACTTAATAAAGAAAGAAAAAGTCAAATGCTGAGGCACTGAGGATACGTGCTGAGGGAAAGTCATGCTAGTTTGCCGCTCGCTATACCTCCAACTGCAAAAGCTGCCATCACATTGATGAAGATAGGAAGGATTCATTTACAGAATTTGTACTATCAGAGGTTTCAGGTGCCTACTGAGGGTCTTGAAACATGTTATTCATGATTAATAAGGGATAACTATATGCAAAGAGTTTACTCACAATTTGAGAGACTTCCTAAAGGTTGTTAACAAATCTCAGGTGAGGCCTACAGACAATATGTCTCTCATAAATACAATTTCCATTTCACAAGCAGTGATTACCCATTGCAGCTCTTCTATTTCAGTCTGACTTGTGTACAAAAGGGATGCCAGTCAGCTCATAAAGTCACTTTTCAGTCCAACTTTTAATGAATGAATCCTTAACTAAAACAATATGTTTTTAATCATGTTTAACTTTATAATATTTATTCTTTCCTTTTTATATCATAAGCACAGTAGTGAAATAAAATGGTCCACCAAGCCTGGCAGGACTCAAGATTGAGGGATGCACCTGGGAATCTAAAGAAGATATTAGAAAGATAAAATATGTACAATTAGAAACTGATTTTTTTTCTAGGAGTTCTAATGGATTCCATTTATTCTCGTCACACATTTCTATTACATTAAAAAAGGGAAATAATAACTTCCTAACTCTGATTTCTTTTTTTTAATCTAATTGAACAGAATATGATGTGTTTGTAACATGTTAGGTAAGGACCAAAAAAAGTTTTCTACATTTTCGACCATATTGCAACTCTGGGGTTTATGAGTCAACTATAAAGATGTCATTGACTGCTCTGGTGGATAACTCTTTTGTTCTGACCACAGAGTTGATTAAGTTACTTTAACATTCCTCTGAGTTTATTTCCTGTTTGGGACTAGGAGGTCATTCAACTTCTAGCCCCCTGATCACTTGCTTCCTTTCAAACTTCATATGGTGCAGGCTCTCTGCAAGCTCTGTAAGTAAAACTGAAGACTCAGGGAACTCTAGTTGGAAGCTTAGCTTTGTTCAAATATTAAGAGAGAAAGCACTAATGCCCATCAGACTATAATTTTTTCATTATTTTCTTTGATCTACTAAAATGGTAAAACAAACCCGTTAATTATCCATAGTGCTTTGGATGAGCCCACACTCTGAAATTCATACTGTATTTTTTTAAATTCAAGTTAAAGTTTCAAAATAACTATGGTCATTTTTTCTCATTTTCCATTCATTATTTTCTTGAAATTCTCATTTTTAAATAATAAATAATGGTATAAGTAAAATATTTTTTGAAAAAGAATTTAAAGAGTATAATATACAAGTATGTATATTGTCTCCTTCAGGATTCCCACAGAAAACAGATGGTCTACTCAGTCATGGGTACCAGTCAGTGAGCTTGTTTATAAAAGATGCACAGTTCAAGCTGTGAGAGAACAGAACCCTTGGGAACAGGGAACACCTGTGGTATGCAGAACACAGCTGTGACCACTCTTTGATGAGAAGAGAGGGGTTATGAGAGCCAGAAACAGAAGTGTAGTGAGGCTACTGTGACAAAGCATGGCTTCTGTTGATAAGAACAAACCAAACAACTAATTTTGTCCAAGACTGTGTATAGCACACCTATCAATTCTATCAAATGCACTAACTATTATCAATAGAACACAAGATTTTTAAACAAAACTTAAATATTGCTCAAACAATAACAAATGATTATAGGTGACAATGAAAACAAAAATAGAAACCTAATAAATAAATTTTACTAAATGAGTTACTTTAGAGCACCACTGCTCTAAGTCATACCCTTAACTCTGACCAATGTTCTTTTTTTAAAGTATTTATTTATTTATTAAAAATTTCCACCTTTTCCCCGCCTCCCTTTTCCCTCCTCCTCTCCCCCCCCCCAACCTCCCCCTCCCTCTCTAGTCTTAAGAGCAGTAAGGGTTCCCTGCCCCGTGGGAAGTCCAAGGTCCTCCCCCCTCCTTACAGGTCTATAAAGGTGAACAGCCAAACAAACCAGGCTTCCACAAAGTCAGTCCTTGCAGTAGAATAAAAACCCAGTGCCATTGTCCTTGGCTTCTCAGTCAGCCTTCATTGCCAGCCACGTTCAGAGTGTTCATTTTGATCACATGCTCCATCACTCCCAGTCCAGCTGGCCTTGGTCTGACCAATGTTCTTATACAGGCAAACACAACAATGTAGAGGACTCCTGTCTTTGTCTCTTTAAAATATTATTGCCCCACATGCAATTGTCAGAAAGTAACTAAGGAGTCAAATAGTTTGATACCAAAAAGTCTCATCTGAACACTGAGCTTCATAGCTTTCATTTATAAGAGAGAAAAAAAATAACAGTAATTGATGTATACACTCTGAAACAAATTTTGATCAGTCAAATATTATTCTCTGATATCTTGAATTCTTACATGACAAAATAATTTACAAATAAGTAGTAGGCTATAATATGTTTGTTTCTTTGAAGATGGGAAGATGTGGAGAAATCCTGTTAAGTACACAGTTATATTCCAAGTCCATGGATGATGCATGGACTCTATAGAGAGTCATTGACAGTCACAACAAAAAGGCTTTGGTCACAGATAGAATGATTCTGGAGGTTTCTATACAGAATAGCCTTTAGCTGAACCATGAAGTCTACAGTAAGATTAAGGAAATGACCTTATTGCAAGTGTTTATTAAGAAGTAGCAAAGAATTTTAATTAAGGAAGAAATAGGTAAGATGTCTATACCAATCATGAGGGGCCTTTGATGACAAGAAAAGGCACATAGATTTTACCAAGAAGGGAAACAGAAATTCTCTACATTTAAGGAAAAGGAGCCTCCTGGGGAGTTAATCCAGCAGTCAGGATTGGTTCAAAGTTAGATTAAAGACAATACAGAGACCAGTGAGAGACTGCTGTCCTAACCTAGATATGAGCTGGTAGAGCCTGAGTCACAACGTGGAAGCCGGGATGGAAGGGGTGAGCAAAGCACTGGTGCTGGACTCACTGTGAGCAAGAGTGGAAATTGACATGAGTTCAAATGATGCCTAAAAGCAACACGAGAGGCCTCAGTGACAAAATTAGGTAAGGTAATAAAAGAAATCTATTAGGAGAAAAGAAACCGATGGATTGTTTCAGAAATGTTAGAATCGAAGGATGGATAAAGTCCCTTGAAGAAAGATCAGTAAGAAAACAGGATAGGACTAGAGTTTAAGGAAGCTGATCAGAGATTGAAATGTACTTAGGTCGCCTGTGTTCGGGTGAATGATCATTTTAAGATGCCTAGAAAGTTACTGCCTCTTCTTGTGCTATAATTCATCCCCACCTCTAGAGCAGAGACACCACTATATAACTGAAACTCCTGTGTCACCTATCATTCATAGGTCAACCATTGTTCTCTTATTCCCTGGAGCTAGAAGCACACCATAGCAGAGCAATTTAATTAAATGGAAGTGGTATCACACCAAATACCACTGAACCATTTGCAAGTCAAGGACCCAAAGAGTAGGCAACCTTTATTCACTTTCAAAACAAACATTTTGACAATAATCCAATTTTCAAATCAAAGAAAAACACAAATATAAAAGAATGACTTACATCAATATAATATTTTTAGTCACTTTGTTGTATAAATTCACAAAAGAGACGATTACACAGATGATTAAGTTAGAGTGATTTCCTTAATCTGGCTACCTTCATAAAATGTTTTCTATATGTGCATTTTAATCCAATGGCCATATCTTGGGAGTCCTGAGCCATCATCATTCTGAACTTTCATTCAAGACAATTATGTAAAGAAGACAACAGAGAATTTGTCTGATCTGCTCTGTTCTCTGTAAATCTTTTACCTTTGAAGAGTCTGTTCAGGGTTATTGTTGTATACACAGACTCTTCTGGGTAGGTGGCGTAGTATGGAAGTTTGGAAATAATTACTGTTTTAGTCCTTAACTTTACAGTGGAAAATAGGAGTCAACAAAAGCAAAAATTGTTCCTGAAAACAATGCATTCATATCTAAGCACATTAGCATTTAAGATCTTAAATAACAAATCTAAGAGATTCCAGAGATATCTGGATTGCAATTCTCTCTCTCTCCCTCCCTCTCTCTCTCTCTCTCTCTCTCTCTCTGTCTCTCTCTCTCTGTCTCTCTCTCTCTGTCTTTCTCTTTCTCTCTCTCTCTCTCTCTCTCTCTCTGTGTGTGTGTGTGTGTGTGTGTGTGTGTGTGTGTGTGTGTATCCCTTCATGTATCAAATGAGGAAACTGGTGCCTAGATAATGCATATAGTGATGTGACAAACTAAAATTTCTAATCACATCTCCCTACATTGAGAATCCTTACTTTACATTTTGAGTTGGGGGTGAAATATAAAGTAAAACAAGCAAACAAACAAACAAACAAAAAATAGGGATGCTAAGACTAACATCTCTAACGGAAACTGGAAGTCTACCCATGATGTTTGTTTAAACTTTGTGATCCTGTTGTCATCCATGAGCTGAAGTCAAGCCCACTCACACTATATACTTAGAGATTTGTCCTCTCTAGTTTCCTTGTCTCCTTGAGAAAACTGCCCTACCTCCGTTTTCCTTTGCTCTCTCACAGTATTTTCTCCCCATAGCTCCACAGACCCACACACATACACTTCTGTCCAGCTCTTGGCTCATTCACATAGCCAAGACAACCAAGTCACTGAATCACACCAGTTACCACATCCCTGCTATGTATGAAATACCACAGCACATATTTCAGGTGATCTAAGCTCCTGACTGTCTTGCCCTATCTGCTAATTCCCTCTTCTTTGTACTATCTGTTTTGTCCTACTCAGTTTTCTCTAAATCTTCTGAAGCTTTATCTTTGTTCCTGAAAGCCTGCCTAAACTCAGAAGTCTGGCTGGCCTCCCTCCTTCAGTCTGGAGCCCCTGTCCCTTTGACTTCAATGATGTTCCCTTAGCTCTCTCCCTCCTCGCTCTGAAGCCAGTACTCACTCCAGCTGCCTCTTAACCAGAGGACCCTGACTTTATGTGACTCGCTTCTCCTGCTTCCTTTAGTTAGCCTGTCATTCCCGAGCCTTCTAGTCTATTCCACAGACAAATATTTCTAAGTGCTTTCTTCTTATTCACTTCAGCTACTTCAAGATACCTTGAAAATCAAATTTCAACATTTTTATCAGTATTTTAAACAGCACTTTGTTTGACCTGGTTGTACCCTACCTCCCTGGCCCTCCAGGGCTGACTTCCAAGAACATGGAACCTATTCTTGATTTCGTTTCCTTACTAATATTTCTTCTTCCTCAGGCAACATAACCTTGGTAAGAACACAGACCCTGAAACAATGCCCTAGACTTTTACATATTTCCTAGCCATGTGATAGCAAGTTAGTTGTGCTGGTTTGACATTTCAGTTTTCCCGTCTGAAAATCAGTATAATTATGATAATTACTTCATATGATTTGGGGGGAAATTGAATGATTTAAATAATGGAAACCCAAGTGGAACAATTCTACAACATAAGTGCAAACTAAATGTTAACTAGCAAGTTTCATCAGTAAAATCATCCATTAAAATTCTACCTATCAGCAGCATCAATCCCCAACTCTTCATAAAGACTTATCTTCTTACGTTAATTTGTTTTGGGGGGAGGTTAAAGCAAGGTGTCATACTGTAGCCAGGCTGACATGAAATTTACTGTGAAAGCCACACTAACCCAAAGCTCACAGTCATCCTCCTGCCTCCGATTCCTGAATACTGGGATTGGAACTACAGGCATGAGCTACCACTCCCAGTTCCTACCTTAATCTTGACAGAGTGCTGCATACTTCTCCATTTTCCATGTTTATTTCCTTTTTCACCAAATATTTGATTATTAGTCCCTACATGCTTCCAGTATTGTACCCAACACAAAGCTTACATGACTGAATGAGACAAGAGCCTATTCCCAAGGAGCTTACAGTCTGGTATGCAAAAAAAAAAAGTTATCAATCCACAGTATCAATTTTAGAAACTGTAATGAGAAAAGAAGTCACTTGTTTTGATATTAGGACTCTCAAAGAAAACCTTCAAGTGATAGAAGGGGCGTTCCAGACTATGAGGATAGTGTCTGCAACACCATTAAAACATCAGATAGCACTGTGAGGTAGGTAGAGGAATGCCAACTGCTATCATGTATTTGTTTCTAGATGTTGGATCCTATTATACAATTTCTCAACCAAATTCCTGAGCTCATGGAAAGAGAGAGAACTAATGATACAAACAGTTCTTGTATGCTGTGCCTTTGTGCTTCTTGTCCTTCTCTTTTGTTTCCTCAGAATCCATGAGGGATTAAACTACAAGAGGTTTAATAAATATTTGCTAAAGTAAGCTACTTTGCCATTGGACTATCTCTTACAGATCCACCGTAAAGGCAGAAGTTTCCTCAAGGAGATAAATCTTCCACCAGAAACTAGTGTGGCTGACAGCAGATCCAGAGCAGCAGGGCAGCAAAGGAGGACTGACAAGGAAGACAGCCTCAGTGTGGGCATAGAGGGGTGGGGGCAGGTGTGTGACACAGCGAAGGATGTTAGAGGTGAGAGTCTTTTAATAGGGCCCAAAAGAAATTAGCTAGGATAGATTAAGACAAGATATCATAAAGGCATCCAAAAATGCCAAGAAATTTGACAATGTAATCAATCTCTAATATCTTCTAGGGACCATCTACACAGTTTTTGTCTCTGCAAATTGAGAAACATCTGTTTTCTCCCACCTCTAACCATCTGTGGTTTATAATTATTTTCCACAATAATGAATTAGTGTGGGTAGAATACCACTCATAATTAACTACAAGAAAAAAAGTCTAAGAACTGTATCATTCTCATTTTTACCTTATCACATCTTAAAGTGGTTTTTTTTAGTCTGTCACAGGAACCAGACTAGTTTCATGCACATAGAAGAAATTCAATAAATACTTATTGGAGGAACACATTGAGAACCTGTACATGAAGTGCATGAAGGAGCATGCACTGTACAGAAGAGAAACTTACAAGCACCCTGTTTTGGGGTCCCAGGAGTGTCACAGTGGAAGAAAACCTTCTCCTCCTATATGGCCTTTCATACCCACACTATATAAAGATAGAATCTATGTGTTTTAGATAGATCCCTGCTGATTTCAAATTATGTATTAGTAGTACTCAATATTAAAGACAGTTGTCAGATCCCAAGTATGCTGCAAATATATCTAAGTGTATGATCTGATTCTTTCTCCATAAGCAATAAAAATCACAGCCTTTTACTTGATTGGTGATTTTAAAATTAAATTATTGAGTCTGAGAAAAGATCTCAGTTGGTAAAGTGTTTGCCTTGCAAGCACGGGAACCCAGGTTCAATTACCAAAACTCACATTTAAAAAACTAAGTGATAGCACATACACTTGAAGTCCCAGTGCCAAGGAGATAGAGACAGGCTTATCCCGAGTGCTTACTGCTCTGTCAGGGAGGCCTATTTGGAAAATTTTGGGGAAGTAAGAGACTTCTGTGTCAAAAAACAAAAAACAAAACAAAAAAAAAAAAAAAAACTGGTAGTCAGGACCTGCGAAACCGAATCTGAGGCTGCTCTCTGATTTCCACACACATGCACACATCTGCAATACACCTGTAAATACACAAACATACACATACAATAAAACATGAAAACCAAAGATAAAAATCCAAACAACCATCAACGTTTCAATAAAAGAACCCATGTCTTGTCAGAATGAGGGCCATGCCAGCTAATTCAGATGTCTAAATGACAGTGGATGATGAGACCTAAATGCTATTGTTATACACTGTATTGTGGATTATGAGCCAACAAAATGATTCAGAAGTTGTGGAAAGAATCTCACAATTAAATAAGAGACAAATATGAGCTGTAAGTAATTCTGAATGATACCATTAACCTGGTTACCTTGTCAACCAGCATCCCCAAGATAACAAAGCTGGTGACAAAGAGATGACGTAGTCATGATGGATATAGAGATAAAGGAGCTCAAAGTTAATCGAAATAAAAAATCTCCGCCACTGTGGAGTGTCTCCTACGCATGAAGAACACAAATACAGTTTGCATAATGATACAAAGGCAAAACTACCAGTTGCTATGACATTAGTACTGAACCACTCAAGCCAAAAAATCACTCTTTTCCCGAGATTCTGCTGAGCAACTGGGGACTTCTTGAGTCCATCCAGCACACCTCTCCCCTAGAATTCAGGGTCTCAAACTGAGAGTGACAAGGAAAAACATGAAAACTTGCTTTGTAAATTCTTTTCCCCTGAGGCCTGAATGTCCTTCGCGCCTCATCCCAGTTTCAGGGACTGATTACCACTCACCAAGTCTTCTGCTAAAAGTTCTGGGTCTGCTGAGCTTGCAAAAGCTTTCTTTTGGTCCTCTGTTTTGCTTGGTTAATTGGTTGATTGGTGGGAGAGTGGTGGCAGGTGGTGCAATTACCACATCACTGACCAAAAGAGGCCAAAGAAATGTGATTTAGAAAGTGAGAGACCCCGCCAGTGAGTCACAAAAGCAGGTATCATTTGTCCCCAAGTTTGAGTAAGCTCTCAACAGAAAAGTTCCCACATCTGCGAATAAATTTCATAAAGAAAAAGGCAAACTATAACTGACATGACTTGTGAAATAATAATATTTTACTAAAGCCGCCAGCCTTCTAATTTCTGGACAAGTAAACCCTGTGTCCTACCACCACCCAGCCACCAAATAAAAAGAACTACTGCTTTAGATGATCAATCACAAATGAAATTTTCTTCTGGGATGTTGGTGGCATAACTTTTTTCACTTTGTAATGTAAAGGTCAGCACACTTTGTATAAGAAATACTTGAAGGAAGATATCCACACATGGCACACATAGTTACAGAGAATTTTTTCACTGGTAAAAATAGAAAAAAGGAAGGCACTGAAAAAGAGAGCCCATATCTAAGGCAGGAAGGCAGTGAGATCCCTTCCCCCATAGCCAAACTTTGCATACACATGCTTTTCACAGTTAGAATCACAGATTCATTTCTTCTGTGGTGATGACTCAACCTATTTCTGGGAACTGATAAATCAATATTAATTTTAACAGTCCTTGCTATTAAAGTCTTTGCTAGATGGGTTGCCTTTAAAAGGTGGACAAGAGCTAAAGAGATAGTGTATTAATTAAGAGCATGGTCGTGAAGCAAATTCTTAGCAAATTCCACATTTTAGAAATAGGTATCAAATTTACTTCAAGTGACAAAACACCCTGTTAATTTTAAATGGTCAGAAAAGCCGGCTGCAGTGAAGCCAAAGCTGTGTGACTGCAGACATCTGACCCTTACATTGCATTCTGTGCCGTTCTTCGTTTTTATCACTTTCCCAAGCCCAACCTCAGAGCACTGCGCAACCGTGAGAAGTCTATGGCTTTTTCTGTGCATCTACCACAGAGGAAATTGTTTGCCAAAGACTGAGCAAAGATAAAGCTTTTAATTCCTTTACTTTGCCAATCATTTTATGTGTCTTTCTAAGGAAAAGAAGTGCTGAGGAGAAATCATCATAACTGGAGGGATCACTCTGGTTCAACAGGCCACCTTGACATAGCTTATCAGTTAAGATTTGGAAAGAAGGGAACAGAAATGCTCTCATGGAGAAGCAAACATATTTTCTGACTTTAGTCTCCGTACTATGGAGTCAGTTTGCCGCAAAAAAAATAAGAAATATTGACTAGAAAAATTTATATGACCAATACACTTCTACACAGATGATTTTGTTCTCAAGAGTCTGCAGCTATAAGCTAGAGTCACAATCTAAAATGCAACAAAATCCTGTCTTCAGATCTCAGTAGCACCATGATGCAATATTCATAAAAACATGTAACTTTAGCAGAGGACATAACTAAAGTACAACCTCCTAAATCTTCCCTTATCCGACTTCTTTAATTGAGCCTTAAAGAGCTTTTGGCAGCATCACCCAAAACATGAGAAGCGGGCTAGATTTAATCATCATCAAGTAAGTACGTTAATCCATGCTGTGAACCAATGAATCAAGCTTATTAAATTATTGGAAATAAAGACCTGCCTGCATACACACACACACACACACACACACACACACACACACACACACATTTTAATGCAGATATTATAGCAGTTTCTTACACTTCTAGGAAGATCAAGGACAATTGCTTTAAAAATACAACAGAGTTTTATGTAGCTCAGATTAACTTCATATTTGTTATGTAGCCAACCTGAATCATTCTGATCCTCCTGCCTCCACTAGATTACAGGAATGTGCTACCATACCTGGTTTATGCTGTGCTGGAATCAAACCAAGGTTTCACACTTGCTAGACAAGCACTCTGCCAATTGTGTTACTTCCCTAGTCTGGGATAATAACATTTGACCAGAGCATTTCCTTATGTATAATTTCTTTGTGGGAGGGGGTGAATATGAAGAGAGAAATGAAAAGCTCACAAAAAGCTATGCAACGTTTTACATGGGTCATATATTTTGCATGTTGTAATTATCTTCCTTTTCTTTCTTCTTATTTCTCTAAAGCTTCCTCACTGGAAGAGGCATTTCAAAACTGCTCCCTCTACCTCCTCTCCATCCTACTTCATTAATGGCCATTTGGCATCAAATCCTAAGAGTTAGTAGGAAAATGAATTGGTGTCTAAGAAGTAAATATATATTAAGGTAAATAAAACCAATGGTCTACATGTGTAAATGTTCCAACTTCTCTTTTAGCTATCCCTCTTAATAAAGGTTCTAAAGGAAAAACATACAAAGCTTTGAGTCCAACCAAAAGAGTTTCTAAAGAAAATAAATGAGCTTATAACTGATGGTTATCCACAGAGGGCATCAGAAAAGCATCTTGTGTACAATTACCAATGTTGAAAAGCTTATAATCCAGGTAAGGCTTTACTATCTAATAAACTAGTATGTCTTAACTATTCCTTCGAAAGAAACTTAAGATCCCTTAAACACAAAGCTCAGAAACATTTTCACAATAAGTTTTGAGGACTCTTTAGCTCTAGGAATGCACGGCCAGACACGAGCTCATGTCTTCCCAGCAGCACTTTTTATAAACAGCCATGGTCACTGACACGTCAAACAACACAGGTAGAAGGACATCTATGAGTTACTACTGTATTTCTGCAAATGTGGAAATGATAGTCTTTGGAGTGAGCATTCATGATATTTAAGAATAACCATCAAAATGTATGAGGAGAACTTCAGAGACATTGGCTTCATAATTTACCTTTCCCAGAGAGATTATCTAAGTACATCTATAGACTCCTTGCATTCCGGTTTCAAACTGAGTGGTACTGCCTTCTGTTCCAGGGCTAATGAATCTATCTCCTTCTGTTAGGGATTATGATTTCTAAAGATAATATAATACTGACTTTGTCTAAGTCTGTAAAAATACAAATCTTATCATGCTAGCTGGAAGAGCATTATGGTCAAGAGCACAGGCTCTCAAGTCAGACTAAGGTGGTTTGAAGTCTGCAGTCCATAGCTGGGACCTGCATCCTCTGGGGAAATTATTGAACATTCTCTTCAATAGGTGAATCCCATCAGGTTATTTCTTCATCTGGAAGGGAGTTTGGAACAAGAAACAACTCTGAGTTTTGAGAATTGAAAGAACTGAAACTCACTTTAGAGTGAGTTTTCTAACTGATAGGTACAGACTCCTTGCCATTGCTATTGGAAGTGTGAAGGATTTTAACCTAAATAAACACGTTTCAACCAACAGTAAAAGGAAACTAACTGGTATTTGTATTAGTATCTGTGTTTACTACTGAATCTTCTTGGCTCTTGCTAAATTCAGATAATACTTAAATGAATTCCATGCTTACTGGTCAAGTACTGAGTAACCTAAGTTTTTCACAATGATCATTTCATTTTATCTCACAATGAAGATGAGGTGATAGTTACTAAGAGTCCCATTTTACAGAGATTTGGGTAGTTTAAATACTCTCCCAAACTCACCTAGGAAGACTTGACTCTGAAATGCAAACTGATGCCTAATCCAAAGCCTTCACAACTTGCCTACTTATCGAAGTTTTCTAGGATTTAAAAAATAAAATCCTGAATATAACATAAAAGTTCTTGGAACAGTATCAACAAGTTGTTAAATAAAATGCTATCTCTTTCCAAAAAAAAACAAAACAAAACAAAACAAAACTTTTGGTAAAGGTCTTTTTGATATACTTTTTTTGTTATATTGTATTATGAGAATTAGTTTCTCAGTATTCTCAATAGTAGTTTGTCATACTAAAGCAAAACACTTTAAATTTGCTCAAATTTCACAGGTCACCACAGTTTTAAAATAAACCAGGCTGATCAGAAGAACATGAATAAAAAACAGAAAAGAAATAAAATCAAAATTGTTTACCTGTTGCTTGAACTGAGAAGAAACTGAGAGCCAGGAACAGCAGCATGAATGTCATTGTCCTAATGAGGGTCATGGCTGCAGCCCCTCCTCCTTGAGCAGGGCAGGGTATGATACGAACTGAAGTCACACCTGCAAAGGTCTTTGAGTATCTGTCATCCAAGGCCACTTTACAGGGCACTTGATCAAAGCACTCCAACCACAAGGCTTCGTGACTTTCACACAGGATATTACATTGTTTTTGATGACTAGACTTTTACTTCTTTTAGCGACAATTTTTTTTTTTTTTTGGTCACTGAAGAGCGTCAATCACAGGATAATGTGCTCAGGAGCATTATTTGTCGATGAGTGACAGTATTGTGAAAGCGGGTGCTTAGGGTCCAGCAAGAACAAGAGCAGACAAACAAGGCAATCTAAGGCAAAGAGAAGACCTCACAGAAGAGAAGTTCTCACAGGAAGTTGTTTGGGGACTTGGGAGAGTTCTATATAAGTGTTTAAATTTTACATAAATGTTACGGAATCAGTGTTTGTGATAGTCTTAAGGTAATCTTACGGAATGTATGTACAACTCACTTCTACAAACTTTACAAAATGCTTCCAAGCACCCACTTGGCGAGCACCCAAGCATCTGAGTGTCTGCAGAAGTTTCCAAAGCAGAGAGCAAGTCGTAAAAATGCCATATTTTCTCAGGGAGACAGGAGGGCAATCAAAATCGCCTTGCTGCCTCATGTTCTCTGTGTCCCTCAAAGAACCATTCTAAAAGCAGACCATGGGAAGATGCTCCACATAGGCAAACCAGGGCCTCTATAGTACCCCACACCTCTCCCCGGTGTCTGGCCTTCTGTCGATAGGATTTGTGCTCCAGTGTGGCCAGCTCCGTATTCCTCTTCTGGAGCCTTCCTTGATCCCCCTGGCCAGCATCTGTACTCAATAGCTTTAATGATAGTCTGGCTTTTATATAAACACCCTAGTTTGTGGCTATGTATATCTTATACTCATTAGCCTTTTCAGAAGTTCCCTGATAATTTTTTTTATTTCCGGATAATCTGAGCTTTATGTAACCAGCCTCATTTGTGATTTTGTGTATATTTCTAAGAGTGATTTGTATTGCTTTTTATTCTTACTATGCAAGTATGAGCTATATTGCATACAGAAGATTTAGAAAAAGAAATATTAAATCAAGGTTTACTTATATTCTTATTACAATGGAAAAATACTTACTATTCAGAGCCATTACTCTATGTGGTTTATCGTTTCCAACAGATACATTTTATCACTTGTTAATTTCAAATGCGTCCTTCTATGATATAGTTTATTTTTATTAATTAAGTTTTAGTTGGCACTTCAAACTTAAATATTAAACATATGAATGGAGCACCATATGATGTTTTGATATAGGTATACATTTTTAAATGTTTAAACCAGGTGGAGTGATGAAACCAAATTCTGGTCCTTTGAAAGAGTAGCAAGAGCTTTTAATTGCTATACCATCTCTCCAGTCCTCGTCTGGACCAATAGAATTTCTTTTTTTTTTTTTTTTTTTTTGTTGGTCTGAGGGTGGAAGGACTGGTTCTTAATTTCAACATGCCAACATGTCACCTGTTGATATTCAGTATCAAAAGAGTTGCGCTATGGGGTTCTCTCTCTGGACAGGAGCACAAATAAGTCAGGAAGCTGCAGCTTGTCCACCTATAACAGGCCTTGCAGAGACTGCCTGAACATGGGCGACTGGGCGGGGACACGCGAAAGATCGGCACACCGCCAGCCCACAGACTGCAAGGGATTCTCACAGCCAATGGGTTGACCAAGATAACCCAAGTCCTCAAAAGCAAAATTTCAAAATAATATAAAATTTTAAAAAGTTTTTTTTACATAAGCTATTTAAGATTTCTCCAACACTGATACAGCAGCTTCGGGAAAGGCAATGAGATGACGTCCACACGGCTAAATCAGTGGCACGAACATAATCTCCCTTTTCTTTCTCCCTCGAGGCAGGCGAACACTAAGAGGCAGCAAGATCCATGTGAGCAGTTAGGAAGGGGTGGAGGGGAGACCAGTGGGGCTGGGGCTGGGGCTGGGGCCTCACAAGGCCTGGGAGTGGGGCATCTCAGATGCCTCACCGGCTCATTTGGTCACATCTGATGGAAAAAGTAAAACATAAAAATAGGTTAAAGTTGTTCAAAGACATCAAAGATGGAAACCTTCACAGCCCGGAAGAGTTTTTTGTTTTTGGCTAACTTCCTAGAATTCCCTGTGGTTTGGCTAGGACTTGGGGCAGAGAACTGAGGTGTCCCACAGTGGAGCCTGCCAGACTCTGCTGGCTGTCAGCAAGGCAGGTCCAGTCCTGTGTTCCTCCTCTATGGAGAGAGCAGTATCCATTAAGCCAACACGTCACCTTCCAACAGTGACAAGGAACTGGGTTGCTGCTGCAGGCTGTGGAAGCGCTTGGAATGTTACAATGGTCGCTAAGGCAAAGGAATCACAATGCGCAGATCCCAAGTACACTGAAGACAAATGCATTGTGCCCACACTCCCTTAAATATTGTTCCCAAAGGTGCTCAGCCCCTCCAGCTGCAACTCTGGGAAGAGGCTGACACAGTTTTATGAAAAAGACATAAAGGGTAGAGGGGGTGGCAGCAGGGAAAGCAGCCTTCAGTTAAAAAGATCAGCCCTCCGTTTCAAGGTCAGCTTCAGGCAGGCTGGCCTCAGGCGGAGTCAGGGTCAGAGGGAGGAGCAGACGTAGGGCGGAGACTAGGGGTGCTCTACTTCTCCTTCAGGTCCAGCAGGGTCTGGTCCAGCATCCTTTGTGTATAGAGGTGTTCAGTTTAGCTTACTTCAGCTTACCTTCCAATTCATCAATGGTCTTTGGCTACCGATCTTTCGGCAAACTCGGCAGGGATCTCTGCCTCCTTGAAACACAAGCTGACCTTTGTTACTCACCCTTTTAGTTAACATGAAAAACCCTCTAGAGCCATATCACCCTGAACTCACAGGACCTCTTTTAAAAAGCCAACTATTTTATTTGTCAATTCACATTTGCTCTTGAGACTCAATGGCATTCATGTAATCCTAAGAAGTAGAAACAAGAGATGAAATAAGGAATCCTAACCCTACTGATGCACAAAACTACCCTGCTACATGTCTGAAAATAATATTTACCAATATAACCAACATATGTGTCTATAGACCAGTTGACCACTAGAGCAACACCGACATCGAGGTACCAGTTACTTTACATTTCTGCTGTCCATTTGATAGTCAACAGGAAGTTGTAACCATCTCCACCTGCAGAATGAAAGTTGATCCCAGTAAGGATTAAAGAGACTCAACAAACAATGGAGCCCAGACCAGAATCTAGACATTTCTAGAGTTGCTATCATGTACCCAAAGCACTACACTATACTGACCCTCTAACTTTCTCTGGAATCGGAGATTCTTCAGAACAACAACAACAACAACAAAATATTTATAACATATCATTCAGCTGACATGTAATATATTATCTTATCAGTAACACTAGTCATTCAAGTAGAGGAAAATAATCCCAATAACATTTGAAAATTTTATTAAAATTGGTCAGTATTTTACTAAGATAATTCCAGACACTGCAAGTCTACATATTCTTGAAAATTAAGAACATATACAGATACAGATATAGATAGTGGTGAAGTAAATCACTTTAATCAATCAACTAATGTATCAAAATTCCAAGCACAGCCTTTTCTGGAGAAAAAAATACATAATAGAAAGTAACTAGATTGTACATGTTCTTTGAAACATAATAAGAAGTAAAGCTGGACATAGCCATGAAGGGGTGAAAATGAATTCAGAACTTTCTCTACTTATTGTTGGCTGGTTAGTATATTTCTTTCCAATCTATATAGGTAACTCATACTCAATCTTTCAAGTTCAGAGTAAATAGGACCCCTTCAGTAATGCCTTCTCCAAACAACCAAAACAACCAACCAATACACACACACACAAACACACACACACACCCCACTTCCAAACCATATACCTCATCTGCCAGCTATAACCTCTATCACACTATTCATAGCATAGTCTAATAACACAAAGCACCCACAGAGTCTATATATGTACTCTATGTTGTTATTTGCATAATGTCTCTCCAGCACCATGTAAAGATGAGGACAGAATTCACATCTCTGTCGTCCGCAGCTGCATCCCTATGTCTAGTACTCAGTGAGTGCTCAGTAACACATTGAATGAAGGAACAAAAGGCATGAAACACCCCCCACCCAATGACTCTCTCAATCTTCCAGTCAATAGTACTGCAATTGTGGATATCTACCTTGTCTCAAGCTGGGACCTCAGCATGGTATTCTTGTCTGCTCCTCTACCCTGTGATGTACTTTAAGATGGTAGGAGTCTCAAAGCACTGCTTCCTTCATGAATCATTCGTCTTGCAACCCAAACCAGAGTTACATCTAGCCACTCAGCATCCCCTCCCCCTCTCTCCGGGACCCTCTGTGGGTCCCTTATGGTTTAGGGAAAAAGGGATGTTCCTACACAGGACACACACTCAAGATTTGGTTTGCCAACTTGTATACAGAAGGGGAAAGATGGTGAGCTTGAGGATTCTGTTAGCTGAATGCACAGGATTTGAAGCTGCACAGAATTAGGGGCTTCATGTTCCAAGAGAGCTACAGCCTCCCTCTCTCTTACATAAAAATATCTCACTCAATATGTTGCTCATATTCCACATTATTGCTCATATTCTACACCCTTAAAATAGAGACGGATTAAATCTCCATTTCACACTGCTTGTAGATGTGAAGGACCCCAACTCGCTTTAACCACAGTCATACCGTTCTTGCAAAGGATGAACAGATAACAAGCCTAGTCAGGGCCTCCGGAGTGCTGAGCAAATAACAGGCTTAATTCAGGACCTCCGGAATGCTAAGCAAAGATACCTGAGGTTAGGGCAAGGACAGCCTTATCTGGCTGCAAGACAGGGATTTATGGACTGGCCATAGAAACAAAGAAAGAGAGGATTGCGAGGCCTGAGTCACGTATAAAGTGGGGCTCTCACGAGTCAGGGGCTGTGCAATCAGACATCTGGTTGCCAGCCAGGAAAGGGGGGGGGGCAGGATAGGAAGAGCAGTAAACCACTGAGTAGTCCCCTCATTGTTATTTAGGTTAAAAATTTACCACCCTGCATCTTGCTTCTGTAAACCTCGCTTTTTGCTCTCCTATAAGAACCCCTCACCCCCAACCTGCAGGCGCACAAGTCCTTCAAGAGACTTGGTCGCCCCAGGTACCTGCGTATCCAATATCCAATAAACCTCTTGCTGTTTGCATCCGGCTGCGTGTTTTCGACTGATCTTTGGGCACGGGGTCTCTCCCGAAGGAAGACGCCCACGGGAGTCTTTCAGATGCTGAATAAATGTTTGCTGGATCAATCAGAACAGATCATTGAATGTATGTGTGATCGGTCTACACAGGTGGATTCCTCCAGAACTCCGCTTTGGAAATTATCATTGTGTTTCTCCTTGGACACTCTAGCAATTTTCTCACATATTGGTATAACTATAAAGTAGCCTTGAAAGCTTTCAAGAGTTAGAGTTGTCAAGCTGCAAATTATCAATAAGAAGACCTGTAAGTAGTTAACTGGGTTGTGGTGGTTCACGCCTTAATCCCGCCCCCTGAGGGCAGAGGCAGGAGGGTTCCTGGGAGTTCAAGGCCAGCCTGGTCTACAGAGCGAGTTCCAGGATAGCCACAGCAGTTACACAGAGAGGCCCTGTCTCAAGAAACTAAAGAAGAAGAGGAGGAGGAGAAAGAAGAGGAATGGCTACGGGCTCAGGGAACAAGTCGAACAAGGTCTGGATTCCAGGTGAAAACTTGCTACTCTTTTTCCTTTCTAATTCTTCCCACAACTCCTTACAGAGGCTCAAATGCTCCCATGATGGTTGTAAGAAAAGAATGAAGCCAGAGATTCTGTCTTTGAGCTTTATAGTATTGTGTCAGCTGTTGTGTCGCTTTGGCCAGCAAAGAAAACGCAACACTGGACTCTTCTCAATGCAGTTTAATCAGGAAACCTTGAATAATCTTCTGACCCCAGGGAAAGCCAGTCCACACCTAAAATAGCCTTTGGGTGCCAACTCCAGCAAGCCACGTGGGAAATGCGGAAATGCGGATAGGCCCAGCTACACAGAAACAAGCCAGATCCTTAGCTTTAGCCACTATGGAGTTATTTACAACTGAAAACACATACCACCCCGGGCGGTGGGGAGGTGGGGGGGTGGAGAGCAGAGGTCAGCGCCATCTTTAAGGTGAGGCACAAAGCAGCTCACTACAGTCAGCTACTAGCATCTTTTAAAGGATGTATTTAAAATGATAGACAATTGTGATGTTAAGAAAGTGGTATTACCACAGACCAACAGCACCGAAGTCTTACAGAAAAAATTATGCTAAACCCAAAAGGAATGAAAAGCAAGGAAATGCTGCTCCACTAATCCTGCTGAATAGGATTAATCCTAGCATTAAAAAACTTTTGCGAGAACAATTTATGAGGGTTTTTTTAATCATGAATTACATGAAACAATATTGAGAAAATTTCCTTAGAACAATTACCTAAACTTTGACCACTTAGCGAGGTAGGCTTATCACTCTGATAAAAGCTAAAATTTATTAGAGGCTTCCAGCCACTCTGTGCTAAACACTATGCTCACATAATCCTCACTACCACCCCAGGAGCCCAGACCAACATTATCTCCATTCTATGGTTAAGGAAACAAAAGCTCAGAGTGGTTAAGTAATGTACCCATAATGCAACTCTAAGCAGCTGTCTTAGTTTGTTTCGTTCTTCTAAATGTGACTCTAAAGCAGTGGTCTCAACCCTCCTATTGCTGTGAACCTTTAATACAGCTCGCATTGGGGTGACCCCAATCATAAAATTATTCTGTTGCTATCTCAGAACTGTAATTTTGTTTCTGTTACGAAATGTAATGTAAATATCTGATATGCAGGATATTTGATATGCAACCCCCAGAGGGTCTCAACCAGCAGGCTGAGAACCACTTCTCTAAAGTCTTCTTTAGTCAGGAAGACATGGTTTTCAGCACTTCAATGCTGACTTTATGTTCATGTGGACCCCATCAACAGAGGAAGCAATGCCCATACAATCTTGCTATCATCTTAAACAAAGTTATCCCGAGCAGACAAAGAGCTCACATACGTCAGCATGACAGATACAGTATGAGCCCAGTCAGCAGGGTTCTGACAAAGGTTCACGTGCTTGTCAGTCTGAGGAAAGCAAAGGAAGCAGGATATTATGAGCATGGAGAAAGTATGCTGCCCCAGAACTCTCGTTAGACCTCTACAATGGGCTATTCTTACTTATCTGACATCATTCACTAAAAAGATAGTTATCAGTGAAGTGATCGACCATTCCCTAAATTCTGTATTTCTGAAAGTCTGGTGGTTTCACTGAGTTCCCTCTAAAAACAGCCACATACCTCCAGGCTGGCATTACCCAGGGGCAGGAAGAGTCCTGTGTCTGACAGATTTGTCATTAAAAAGAACAAAACAAACAAACAAAAATCTGGGACATTTAGATATTTTTTGGAGTCCAGAATGGTAATTAAATACGACTGGCAATAGGAGGGTAAGGTAAGGAATGTATTTCACCCTGCTTCTTGTGTTGAACCTGACTTGACCCCTTCTATTACCGGCAATGCAATCAAGCAGGCTATCTCTGACCTCTTCAGGAACTACAATTTTGTCTCTGTCTTGGGAAAACCCTCATGCTTTGGCTTCTTCCTCCACTGCTACAATTTTTACTGCCCTTCCTTCCTCTTAAGCATTGCTTAAAGCAGCACCCCAGGAAATGAAGCTGTTAGCTTCAACACTGCTCTTCGTGGTCTCTCATGCTACTGAACCCCGTGGGAATCTGTTCCCCCTCCCCACCTCGCTGTGGCTCCCTGTCTCCTACCCTTTCCCACAAGTTCCCACACTCAGTGAATAAGAAGGGTCAATCTGAACACATCTGTCCACTTTCCGGAATGTCACAGAAGAGTAACAGCTGTTGACCTCTGTTCCGAACACATTATCCTGTTTGTCCCAAAGGCAGCTTGGATGAACTCCAACTAATATATACAGTCTCTACTTCCTAGAGAGAATATAGAGCCAGAACAGTGCATTCCCCAGTCCTTTAATTGTTGCATAAATGCAACCTGTTTTTAAAAACAGTATCCTATTACTAATCTTTAATTTTATACTTACAGTTAAAGTTTATTAAGCATTTGCTATGTGTCTAATGTAGGACAAAGCTAGAAGCATCTCAAAATTTGAATACTTAATTTTTCTAAAAAAAATAAATATTCTTTTCTTTCTAAGTAACCATGACTCATTAACTTTATACGCATACACACACACATGCACAGCCATGTGCGCGCGCACACACACACACATATGCACATGAGAGACAGAGACAGAGAGAAGGTCTTTAATAATTTCCCATAGGTGCATATGATGAAATTGCAATTAGGTGCTTCCTTAGAAAGGAGAGGTACTTGGCAAGGGGAGAAGGGGCCAGACCGTGACATGAGAGAATGAAGAAGCTATTGGGAAGCAAAGGTAGGGAGATCAAGAGTTTGAGTGCCAGCCTGGTCTATACAGTGTTGGCAGTCAGTCAGAGCTGCACGATGAGACCCTGTCTCTTAAAGAAAGTGTCAGGAAGAAGAATGGGAGAACTCATGAAGAACTAGGCAAGGTCCAGGTGAATCTGGGGCTTGTCTAGAAACACACGTAACACTAGCAGTAGAAACGGTGTCTTTCACATATTGCCTCGAGAATAACTCCAGACTACTTCTGTGCTCACAGAATGTAGTCGCCCTGATAGCTCAGGCTGCTCAGATTTTGGAATGCAGGATGGAGACAGGAAATATGGGAAAGTGTTACCCCTGCCCCAGGAATTGGCTCTGGAATTTTTTCACTTGCTCTTGTTCCTATTATGACATTTACCCACTTTGCTGCACCAAATTTTTACAGGTCTCTTCTGGTAAAATGGCAGTCATATGGCAGATGTCTAAACAGAAAAATAAGACTAGAAATGTCTATACATCACATAAGTCACTTAAAAACGCACTGATTCACCCAACTGATGGTTCAGAGAACATACATGGAAGACAAATGGGATTCTGTATGCCCAAAGAATTCAAGCCCTGAAAAACCATCAGGGAAGAAAGTTCTAAGCTACCTGGAGAGGCTCGTGTAGGCAGAGTCACCATGATGTGGAGCATAAGCAGAACTATCCAGATCACAGTCAGGAGGGGAACTTACTCTTCAGGCACAATATGCACTACCAATAAAAGCCTAAAGCTGCCTGACCTGCTTGTAGACCCACAGAGTTCAATGAAGTCGCAATGACTAGACACTGAAGAAGGCCTGATCTGTAACAGGCTAGTCACCATGACTCTTTCTGCCCTGTGGAGAGCTTGCTATCTGAACTGAGCTCAGTGACAAAGCCTTGCAACATGGCACAGCACACACCTGTTTCTCTGTCACGGACTTAGAAGGCATCAGTTTTGTAGATCTAATATTTAGAACATCAGCTTCATATAATTGATATCAATTACCTTAATTTCTGTGTCCAACCTGATTTCTGAGTGATCCTAGAATGAGAAAAAAGATGGAGCTTTGGCAGTGGCACTGGGGGGCTCCCAGCACTGGGGGGGCTCCAAGCTCAGGGCCAGGGCAAGCTGTAAACTGGATCAGACTGCAAACTGTTCTTTCCCACCTGTCCCTTACGACTTGGTAATTTTCCACTGTGGACGTTTGGAAAGGATAATAAATTACTATCTTCCACTTGCAATTTCAGCTTTAAATCAAGTAAGAAAGGCCAAGAAAGGCAAAGAAGCCAGGCTGCTGGGCAGAAAACTATCATTGAGAAAATGGAGACTGTGGCTGAGTCCTGGGGCCAGAACACACATTCCAGAATTCAGCACATCTCTCTGCCAGCCATAGGCATTACTGGGGAACTGCCAGCATTGCCTCCAGGGATGGAGTCTTTACCCCTAAGCTAGCACATGGTACAGATAAAGGTTGGCCCCAGCAGTGAGGATGAGATACAAGAGAGTCAGGCAAGATGTGAAATCGGAGATGGGATTGTTTAAGTTGAGAGAAAAAACAGCAAGATTTCAAATTGACAACAAGACATATCAGAAAGAGAAAAACCGGGGGCCTGAGAAGAAGATGGTCTCGGAGTGGGGGTGGGGGAATCAAAGAAGGAAAGGAAGTGGTCCAGAGCACAAGTCAGTTTCCTAGTGCTCCCTGTCTAGGAGAGCAGAAACTACAGGTGACAGGCATAGATCAGGCACTTTTCCAGTTCACTCATATTAGCTAAGAAAAGTTTTATGTGGGAGCTTTTAGCTCACTTTATCCATGAAAAGACCTAGGAAATGGCCACAAAAAACTCAGGCATGCTTCTCCCAGCTCTAGAACTGTGATCAAGGGGAAGCTGCTGGATGTCTTGACTTCTTGTTCTTTGTCGTTCAATCACAACTTCGGGATAAGCTTCCACCGGGCTGTGGGAATTGACAGGGAAAGCATCATCAGAAACCAGCACTGTGTGGCTGTGGGTCATGAGTTCAAAGTCATCCTGGGCTGCATGGAACCTGGAGGAAAAGAGGGAGGGAAGGAGGGAGGGAAAGAAGAAGGGAGGGAGGTTGGTTAGCTCATACACTGTGGTGGATGATGGATAAATTGTCGATTTTTACATTCAGTTTTTAAAATCTTTGGTGACGTAAACAAACATTTCTTCTTTCTCTTCTCCCTCTCTCCAAAGTGCAGAAAGAGGAGCATTTTCATTTCCACAGAGAGTGACAATATAGTGATTAATTCTGGGTGCCACCTCAGGCGTTTGGCTAACTTCTCAGGCTTGCTATTGTTACTGTCTCTGCTGAGAAAATCAGACTTCCTAAAAATAGAATCTGTAAGGTGACCGAGCAGTGGAAAGCAGCAGACTGAATAATCATTTGCACTGTGCCTTCACATGTGGTCCCTGAGAACTCCGAGGGACGACAGCCCAAGGGAACTGAGAAGTCTCTGACTATTGGAGTTTGTTCAGGTTCTGGAAGTTGTAGCTTCAAAAAAAAAAAAAAATGATGTCTACTCTTTTGTCAGATCACTACTTAGAGAATAGTTGTGGAAATGTACAATTGGTACCCAGGATTATGGGCACAGTCTCTTGGACATGTCTCATCTCTGAATCTATTGCTCTTTCTAATTCTTCGAAATCCAGTGTCTGACTCGGTCTACACACTGTATAAAATATGCATAACATATCTGTGCAGACGAGGGGTTCGCAAGGATTTCTTGGGACTTCCTTTCTTACTACCCAAACTGAAGAAATCTATCATATGGATATAAAGTGGATATGAAAATGAAATTTGCTGAAAATGCAACACTCGTATCTGGTAATTAAGCCCAACTATTCTCAGTCTTCGTGTTCAGAGAGCCTTTACTCATTTGAAGCCTTATCTTAATATTTTTTTAAAACGTATAAAATAAAATACATATGATTGTGAAATCAAAAACCCACCCGAACTATTAAAACACAGCTTTCAGCAACTCTAAATGGTGACACTCATGTTTAGTAGTCAGCAGTAGGGAAGCAGAGGCAGGCATATCTCTAAGTTTGAGGACAGCCTGGTTTTCAGAACAGCCAGGACTACACAGAGAAACCCTGTCTTGAAAAATAAAAACAGCCCAACAAGCAAATAAGCAAGACATGATTTTCAAATATTTGAGGGTAGGGCCAATGCATGGGGTTTGTTTGGTGGGTGTAAGGGTTAGTGAGTGTATTGCTAGGGATAAAACTTTAGGCCAGGTGCAGGTAAAAGAATTTTAACACTGAGTTGTATCCCCAGAACCTCTTTTAATTTCCTGATACAGGGTTTCACTCTATAACCCAGTCCAGCTTGGAATCCATATCAGTCCTGTCTTAGCCCCTAAGTGCTAGGATTAAAGATGTGCACCTCAACACCTGGCTTTATTTTTTTTCTTTTTTTTTTTAACAAGATATTTTTATTCATTGATAAGTATACAACAGTTTACAGTTCTGGGTTTTGTTAAACAATTTCACTTCCAGGTTTTAAAAAGCATATTCTTTGTTTATTTTTTGATAATTTCGTATATGTTTACAATGTTTCCTTTTTACAATATTTTTTAGATTTTTGACATTATAATTATATCCTCCCATTTCCAATTTTAAAATAATAGAAATTTTGCTATATATGAACATGTGCTTTTGTTTTATGTGTTGTAAACAGCTAGAACTTAAATTTCAAGATATATATTTGGAAAGTTTTATTCTTTGAAATCTGTTTCTTCTATGAGATAAAAGCAACATGTAAAACACAGTCACTATTTGTTTTAAAGTCAGACATGGTAATTCTTGTTATACTACTTTAAAGGGTTTGAAACAACATTTTAGTCAACGTTAAATTTATGTGACTAATGTACACACATGTATTTAATAATATTTAATAATATACTAATTAAAATAATATTTAATAATATACTAATTAATAAATGTAGGTCAAAAAGTTTTACTTCTTGATAAGTAGTTGTTTTTTTAAATATCTTGTCTGGTTATTAGAAGTCTCAAAGGGCAAGTTTCAAATGAATCTGAATGGTATTTAAATAACTCAGGGTCTTTCAAGTCATCACTTACCCCAATTCTGGAAAAGTTAATCAAAATCAAGACCTACACAGTCATTTCTGCAAAGGTTGTCTCGTTAAATATTCTTAAATTTTACATTGAGAAATAGGGAGGTGTTATATTTTTCAAAGTTCATAAGCATAAATTTTTACATTAATAATTTCATCCAATTGGAAATATATACAACAGACATTGCCATTACTTCTTAATGTGATCAGTTTCTCTTTTCTTTCTGTAAAAATATTTCTTGAGCCTCTGATTGCTTTCTTTTGAGTACGTTGAGGGTAGGGGATGATGATGGAGTGTTTCCCACAGTCTTCCCATAACACACAGCAACGCTGAGCACAGCACCGCTTAATTAATTCTCAATTAATGAGTGCTAGCTGTTGTGCCTACCATGCACATCCTGCTCCCAGAGCACCACTGAAAACCATGAGGGGAAACTGGTCAGAGACAGCTATAGCTATAGCAGGCTGTCAGATGACTTGAAAGACCCTGAGTTATTTAAATACCATTCAGATTCATTTGAAACTTGCCCTTTGAGACTTCTAATAATCAGACAAGATATTTTAAAACCAACTATTTTTTTTTCAAAAGAAGTATTTTGCACCAAAATACTGTGGTAAGAAAATATCTGTGATTTCTACTGATGACAAAGTCACAAGTTAAAATTACTTTGGTTTGTTGCCTAAATCCATCATTGCAATGTTAAATTTCAGCTAGAGAGGATAGTAAAAATGAAGATAGAGTTTTCCCCCCAACCAAGTTTATACAGACCGGAGGTAAAAAGTCCTGGGTAGGACAGAACATCTGACAGCCATCAGCATGGCATCTACCTACATATGGATAATAAGCACACACTCCACACACACCAAGCACTGTATTATTTGAGAACTGGAATCTGAAGCAATCTTAATGACATGAGCAAGGATGCTTCCCAGATGACTTTTATACTAAAAGATAATGAAACATACAGTGTAAATAACATACACTTAGGCCTCAGTATGCTCATAAACCTCCATTTTCAAATGCTGGCTAAATGTGGATGGCAGCTCCCACCGTGGTCTTGATGCTTGGGGCAGAATCATAATCTCCACCAGCTTCTTGTCTGGGCCCTGTTTTTTCTTGCCTTTTAGATGAAGTACAGCTTTCCATTCTAGCCACTATCACTCAGCTGAGACAAGAACTTAAACCCATGGTTGGAGGACCTCACTGAAGCTCAGAAGGAAAGACCTCATTCTAGCTTTTTGTTTGTTTGTTTATTACTTTTATTTTTATGTGTATGTATATGCACACCATGTGTGTGTGGAGTATCTATGGAAGCCAGAAGAGAGTGTTGAATCATCTGGAACTAGGGTTATAGGCACCCGTGAACCTCCCCCCCACCCATGTGGGTACTTCAAATCGAACTCAGGGCCTCACTCTTAAGCACAGAATCCTCTCTCCAGACCAAAAATTCTTGCTTTAGATATTGAACTAAAACTCCCAACTTCTTGTACACATTCAACACACTTTTGTGTATCGTGCCGTGTGGATCTAACATCCTTGGAGATTATCTGCCCATTAGGAAACGTAAACCCTCACATTGCAGGAGACTCCTGATGTTGTGTTTCCTTTTGCTTTCTCCTCTAAAACACCAATTCCTTTCAGCCCTCACACTCTCCCCAAGGTTTGTGTCTTCTGGTAGTTTTCGTTGTTGAGTTTTTTGTTTTTGTTTCTAACTTTTTCTTCTTATTTATCTTCCTTCATTAAAAATTGTATTATTCTTTGACAATTTCATACATGTATTATTATTGTTTCTTTTTACTGTGCCAGTTAGTTTTTTGTTTGTTTGTTTGTCAATTTGGCACTAATTAGAGTCTTCTGGGGAAAGGAACTCACGCTTAAAAACATGCTTCTATTGGATAGTCCATAGGAGAATCTACGAATCATTTTCTTGATTAATAATGGATGTGGGAGGGCCCAGCCCACTGTGGGTGGTGTCACCCCTAAGCAGGTGTTCCTGAGTTTTATAGGAAAACAGGCTGTGCAAGCCATGAGGGACAAGCCAGTAAACAAAACTCCACTGTGGTTCTGTCTCTGGTGTCCATTTTGAGATCCTGCTCTGATTGCCTTAATGATGACTATAAGCTGTAAGATGAAATAAACCCTTTATTCCAAAAGTTGCTTTTGGTCATGGTGTTTCTTATAGCAATTGAAAGCAAACCCTGACATTCACA
The DNA here is from genome assembly GCF_982192425.1 of Myodes glareolus. Taxonomy (NCBI): domain Eukaryota; kingdom Metazoa; phylum Chordata; class Mammalia; order Rodentia; family Cricetidae; genus Myodes; species Myodes glareolus. The sequence goes on along the minus strand of NC_142026.1, from coordinate 3,353,604 downwards.
TTCACCCATGACACCCTCACAAACCCTGTTCCTGCTGATGACTGCTTCTCAGCACTTCCCCCTAGTGGTTTTGTGTATTTTATGTTTGTTGGAGGGTAGGAGATGTGACTCATTGATTCTAATTAGGATTGCTGTCATGAGCATGGGGTAGGTTAACTTAAGAGTAACTACACCCTTGAAGAATATGAGTCTCCCTCACCTAGCAACCACTGACTGTCAATAACTCCTCAGAGAGGGGTGGCAGCCTCATGATACTAATGTGATGAGCCTTCATCTCATTCAGGTCTTATGTAAGTAACCTCACCTGCTTCATTTGTGAGTATAGTGGCCATGTGATATGCACAGACAGCATTTCATTCTTTCTAGTTTCCCCACTCACTGTCCACTTCTGCAATGTTCTTTCATCCTTGAAGAGAGTGATCTAGATATCCCATTTAGAGACAAGTACTCAGAAGCCAGTCTTAGTGCTTGAACCAATTTTGAGTCTCTGCACTAACCACTGCTCACTAAAAAGAGAAGCTTTTCTGACCAAGACTAAGAACAGTACCACGCTATAGGTACAACACAGATATTTAGAGGGATTTGACACCATTATCCCTATGCCTCCTCCAGCCATGGGCTTTTATCCAAGTTTACAGCACCAGACTGAATTCTGCCCTGTGGAACAAAGCTTATACCGCTATTGCACCAGCAGCACCTCTTGTCCTTACAGTCATTTTTCACCACCTTATGAATTCCCACTTATTTCCTACCTCAGCATGCAGTTTGTTTTCCATAAATGAATGCAATTTCTAATTATTTCATGTATTTTTATGTATGTCTTCTGTTAGAGGCTAAATTTCTTATAGACAGGAACAATGCCTGATTTGTTCACTTCTGCATTCCAGCACCACCAATACATGCCTGCACCTAACAGATACTCAACAAAAAATGAGTAATTTCTGAACATTCTCTATTATAATATGAAGTTCTGTGGGCTGTAATGTGTATTCTAAGCTCCTATCCATAACAGTTGAGAAAGCAGAGCAGAATGAAGCGTCTCAGGCAGTGTATGTACATGGACCAGAAGTGGAATCTTACTTGATTTGGTTTGATGGTCCGTCACCTGTTGATCCAACTGTCATAATCAGTACCAATATCTCACAAGGTGTAGGTAATTCTTGCCTACTTCTCTGATTCTTAGAAGGATGGGTTTGGGGCCAAAATTATCTCAGGGCCTGTACCTTGAGGACTGTACAACAGAGAAAAACCTGGCTCGAGTTTGAAGGATAGTCTCAAAGCTACCAAGTGAAAATGAGACAGCAAAATCTAGGTAGATGCCCCCTCCAGCCAGAGGGATAGCTTGGCTGTCTCTCTTTGGCTGGAGGTACTCCCACATCACACTATGTCACAACCTATATAAGCTGACAATTACAAGTAATAAACTGTTCTTGCTTTGACTTGACTCCCTATCGTGTCTGATTGTCCTGCCTCATGGGGCTGCAGAATGGGTGGATAGTGCACTCACCTTTCCCTGGGGAATAAGGCTAAGGAGTCCTGGCAGATGGCTGTATGAAACATAGAGTTACTTCATCTCTGGAATAATGAAACTTGTTGCCTGAGGCAAATTCTAGTCCTGGCTAGCAAGGTAAACTTTCAGCCAGAGTTACAATACCAGAACAGGTCAGAATGGAGGTACAAATCTCCCCGCTGGAATCTACTTCTTTGGAAAGCCATTCATTCACCCGAAAGTGGCTAATGAGATTGCTATAGGCCCTTTAGTATAGGCCGGGAAGATAAAGGCAAATAAAACATCTCAAGTGATTCAAGGCAGACAAGTACAAGGTTCCAAATTAATGGAAACAGGACATGTTGTATTCTGGCTCATATAGAATTATCTTTCTAAAACATCCATACACTATGTAAATGAAACCAATTTATAAGTGTACCTGCAGAAGAATGAATGAGTCCGTGAAAATATATGTGTACAATCATATTTGTTGTCTCCCATGTGTCCCTGAAAGTATAAAAAAGACAAATGAACTTGTCTCCCACAGAAGTACAAACCAGACTTCACTATTTAATACAATAACTGTTCCTTTAAGGGATGTCTGGAGTCACTGCCCTGCCCAACCCAATAAGCACAATGGAACATTTTCCTTGAGATTACCTCACTCTTGCCGACCCACACAGGAAATAATTATTTTGGTAGTCTCCCATAAACAGTGAAATATACTTGCTTAAAAAATAAGCTCTTTGACCCTGTAAGCCAGTGGCTTCATGAGCATACCAAATCTAGTATCCTTCCAAATCCAACAATGTTATAAGTAAATGACTCCTTATTCTTGGATTGTGGGTTCCCAGTCCCAGGCTGCACTTGAGAACTCTGCCAAAATGCCACCACAGACAGTGGTTTCCTTGTATTTCTGCCTAAAGAAGGATGTAGCATCAAAGAAAAATTATATTTCTTTCCTAAGATAGAATTTGGAAATTCAACAGATGTCCTAGCAACAAATTCAAACACTGTAGTCATGGCTGGGAAACCAACCCTGCCCTTTCAGACACCCATCCTGGGGTGCCCCACAGAAATGTAGCCGCATTTAAAAGAGCAAAAGTTTTCAGCAGAGCTTTTGAGCCTAGGTAACAAGCCAGGATCTCCATTCCCTGTTCTGAGGCCAGCTATCATGGCCCTATCTTCCATTACATAACCCCCAGAAGGCAGCAATCTAAAGCAAAGCCATGAAGAGTCTAAGCAACCTGTCTGTGAGAGCCTAACTTAGGCTACCTGCGGAAAACAGAAGAGTTGTAGCCCTAAGGCCATGTTCCCAACTGAAACTGACACGATTATACTAAACTCCCAAGTCACTACCTTGGGATAAAGGCCAGGACCACCTGACAAACACTCAAGCTGGCAGACACTAAAGATAATGAATGTGTTAGTCACATGACCAACATGACATGGTTGTTCATTGTTGTTTCCATTTGCATGCTCAGAATTCTGTGACTATAAGATAAAGAAAATCAATGTAGGAGACAGCCAGGAGTCTACCACACTTGTCAGCTTTCAGGTATTTCATTTCATGCTGGGTAAGTTGTCAGAAGATGTAACCTCTTGCCTTACAAAGCTATGACAGTACCCATGCCTCCCAAATTACTCTATGAATCAGACCCCTGTGCTGATTTGATATACTGGCTTGCTAAGGAGCGAAAGAGCAGAGCTGCAGTCCAAGTGAACAACCGTGAGGTAACAGCTGACCTCTGATCCTGTAGACCAAAGACTCTACCTTGAGACCATAGCCCAGCTATTACTCCCATGGTTGTGAAGGTCACCTGGTTTAATGTTATTTTTCTCTATCCATAATAGGGGAGTCATCAATAATGAGTCAGGGACTTGACTCCCAGACAATTTCAACTTTGGAAAGGAAATAGAACTTCTCCGAACTCCAAAAGAAGATAAGTTTGTACAAGAAAGGATCTATGTGTGTCAGCTTGGGAACTTGTCTGAAAGCTTCTGGGATTGTTCCAAGAAAGAGGTGTATGTGCAAAGGAGGTTTGGGAGTGACTGGGTAAGATCTCTTCTTGTGGCATTTTGGAGTGAAACTTACTGACTTCTAAAGGTAGAGAGAATTCCTCACAGGGACTTCCCACGGACTTTCATTCACTAAGGAGAAGTGAAAAAAGGCTCTGTGCTGAATGGATTAGAATCCCACCTGGTGTTTACACCAAACTACAGGATGTGTTTAATATCCTGGCATGAATAGGCCATCTCTTGGCAGCACTGAACAGCACCTGCTTACAGTGTCCACTCTAGTCAAATAAATTTAATGACGCTCTTCTATCAAGTAATATAAGAGCCAAATACATGAATACTCAATATTTCAAAGATAGACTGAGACACAAACCAGTAATGGAAACCATACTGAAACAAGTTCTTCCTCGACGGATGAGACAGAGAGGTAAATTTGTTTTGTGCAATAAGTAGAAATCATTTGATATTACTACTAAATTATTACTGTCATGGAAAAAAAGAGAGAAAGTATTTGGGGTAAGAAATATTGACAAACAACTTTTACTCAACCTAGACCTATAAACTGCAGAAATGTGAAGATTTAATCAGTTATATGCCTGATGTTCATAATTTTATATAGCACACTCATTATGACATAAAAATGCAGATAATGCCTGAGAACCTTAACAATATTTTAATTACAAAACTCTTCTAAATTTCAGCATAGGTCTCTAGTCAGGAAACATTATCACATCCTTTTCCTGTTTCTGCCTTGTCCAAAAGCTGGAACAAAACTCTTGGAAGGGATCCAGGGTATGAGGAAGAGATTATTTTAAGTGTTGTTATGTATGAGAGGGGCAGCAGAGAACAGGAACTGACCTCCATATTTGAAGCTATGCTTAAAGTAATACTATCACATGTCTTAAAAAGACTCTGCTATGCTCGTTTCTGGCAGTGGGCAAGGGGATTTGTACAAAGGACTGACTCTCAGATCTGTTTAGTCATTCCTCCTGCTGCTCCCTACAGCCCTCCATTAGCACTTACCTCATTCACTGCACTGTAATTGTCTACTCGCAGGCCTGTGACATGGGGAGGATAAGAACACTAGCTCAGGAGCAAAACTGTCTGGATCTGAATCCTAGCTCTGCCACTAACTAGTTTCCGTGACCCTGAGCAAGTCCCTTAACTTTGCCAAGCTTCTGTTTTACCATCTGCACGGCCGAGTTAATAATCTGTCATTAGACTGTCAGCTGTGAAAAGTCTCATGACAAATGAATGAAAAACACTCTCCAGCGATGACTCATGTTCTCACTTAGGTTGAGACCACTCATCTGTGTATTTCCATCCCTGAAAGTGCGAGAAAATGAGGGGAAGAACAAACATCTCCAGTATCCTCACTTGTCTGATACAGTGTACTCGTAGGACTTCTTTGCTGAGACTTTCAAGACGAATAATTAGGCATGTGTGAGCCACCTCCAGCAATTTCTTTCCTAGACAAGAGGTCCTCACAGGGTACTAGTGGACAGACAGTCATGTTTCCTCGCCAACAGAAAACAAACATTCTCTACTTTTCATCAGGAGGTGGCTCTCCCACACACTTTGGTGCTATCTCTGCGTCTAGATAGTAAAGATAGAAATTCTGGGTCCAGCTGGCAGATTCCCAGGTCCTCCTGCTAAGCTCTACCGTGCAACCTGAATTGGATCAATCACAAGCAGGTTAGTTTGGCTTCCAGCTGTCATTTAGTATGTTATTTCCAGCGTGTTCTATTCATTGCACCTTCTTTAGGACTCTTACTGGGGCTTAAAAGCAAAAATGAATTTTGCATCCAGATTCTAGCACACACCTGCAATCCTAGCAGTTAGGGGACTAAGACCAAAAGATCACAGGTTCAAAGCCAATTTGAACTGCCGATCAAGACCCTTGTCTTGAAAAATTAAATTCATGCTTCTAAACCTTCAGAATTTAGTGAAGTGTTTCTCTTGGGAGGAACTGAAAGGTAAACTTTTGAAGGACTGAAGTTTTGGCGTGGCTAGGTTTGGCTTGCTCTGACCACTTTAGATGATACAGCCTGGACTCTTGAACCTTCCAATTAGATTCCAACAGTTACATGAGACTCTGTGGGTAGAAACAAAGGAACCTAAGCATTAGTCTACCCTTCCCCTGACCCTCTACATAGCCCTCATTCTGAGTGCATGGCCTGCTCCATAGAAACAGCTCCTGCTGGGTTCTCTCCATTCACATTCACTCTCCTGGTCCTCTCAAATCTAAGAGAAGTAATAGCTTCCCAACATTGCTAGTCTCCCTGGTCCTTTAATACCGTTGTTAGCACTAGTAACACTTTCCACACTCCTGAAAAATATCCATTTGTTAAAATCCCTCTCTCTCTCTCTCTCTCTCTCTCTCTCTCTCTCTCTCTCTCTCTTTCTCTATCTTTGGTTTTTTTGAGAGACAGGGTTTCTCAGTATAGCTTTGGTGCCTGTCCTGGAACTAGCTCTTGTAGACCAGGCTAGCCTCAAACTCACAGAGATCTGCCTGCCTCTGCCTCCCAAGTGCTGGGATTAAAGGAGTTTGCCATTGCTGACTGGCTGTTAAAATCTCTTTAAGAATGCCGAACACGGTCACTCATGTTTATATTAATAGTACGTGTGCAGGAGGCAGGAGAATCACTGTAAATCCAAGGTCAACCTGATCTAAGTAATGAATTCCAAGCCAGCTAAGGTTATATATCTATAAAGTCACAGAAAGAAAGGAAAAACCCCACAAACTTTAAAGTTAGAAATAAAGTCTTTTCATGGAAAACTCATCTTTTGACTACCAGACCACTCACTGAAATAAGTGACCAAATGTAACAGGAAGACTACTGGGGAGGAAGACGTTGGACCTTCCAAGAGTGGTGTCATTGAGCATTTGTCTTATGCAAAACAGAATGGTCTTTAGTCTCATTACACCTTGCTCCAGCAGTTTTCTGACAGCTTAACTTTCATCTTGGTTCTGTTTAAAGAGATAGGCCTTCATCAAAACAACCAACACTCAGTTCCTTGTGACTGTTCTATATCTCTTCTCACATCAATTAACAATAATAGTAACTGTAAAGTCAAAAGTAGTGACAGAATTAACTGTTAACTTTTAGTTCAATGGGAGATGAAATCACAGATTTGAAGAAGAGACATCCTAATGTTGCAAGCACTCAGGTCAACACACAAAGATAACATCTGAAATTTGCAGACACAAACTTCTGAGACTGTCGCCTCTAAATGGACATAGATACAAACTCAGTCTTTGTTTTCTGACTTCCTATAGAGTTCATCTTCCTTCTTCTATTTTAATGTGTTTGACTATTGGTCCATATTTACAACTGCAGACACACATTTCTCACAACCTAAACCTCAGGTAAGAATAAACTCTTGCTAGAACAACATCAATAACGATTAGCCCACTGAGAAATATCTAAAGACAGCCAAACAGCAAACAGTTTGTTTTTCTACAAACAATAAGTGGCAAAACATGAAAACTCTGCCAGTTCACCATCTAGACTTTCTCAGCCTACAGCTGTCCTACCTCATGAACTCACTGACAGAATACAGTCGGTTTCTTCCTATCACTCAGCATTTGTGCATTCTGTGACCCACAGTCTGAGACACCATTCCCAATTTTTTCCTGAAAACCCCAACCTGACTTTTCAGCCCTCAGTGCTCGTTTGTAAGCCACACACCAAGGTGGAGCCCCCATAACACCTTTCAATCACGATATTATGTAATGAGCATCCTCTGTCCTCTGAGTTCTGTGTCACTCAATAAACTGCATTTTTGAGCCATTCTGCTGTCTCCCTCCAACCATTTTGTCTTAGGGCTTCTACTGCTGTGATGAAAAACCAAGATCAAAAACAACTTGGAAAGGAAAGGGTTTATTTGGCTTATATTTCCATATTGCTGTTCACCATGGAAGAAAGTCAGGACAGGAACCTAAAGGCAGGAACTGATGCAGAAGCCATGGAAGAGTGCTGTTTACTGCCTTGCTCTTATTGCTTGCCCAGCATGCCCTCTTATAGAACCTAGGACTTCCATCCCAGGGGAAGTACCACCTACAACTGACTGGGCCCTCCCTTGCCAATTACTAGTTAAGAAAATGCCTTACAAGCTTGCATACAGCTACAACCCAAGCTTATGGAGGCATTTTCTCAATCAAGGTTCCCTCTTATATGACACTACCCAGTATGAAGTTGATTTAAAACTAGCCAGCACACCTTTGCTGGGATAATTCTTGGTGACTTTAATATCCTTTCAATAGTGTCATTTCTTGTGTTGTTTTAGTCAACCCTCTTGAATTGATCTCTTCAGAGTAACAAGCAACTATACCCCTTTGTCATTCTCATTAACTAAACCCCTTTCATATCTTAATTCCAAGCATTCCATTCTGCAATCACAACCCTCAGGATCTCAGATGACTCTGTTACCTCAGTGTCCTTCAATTAACTAAGTCTGTATTTTCAGTTTCTCACATCTGTCACAGTTTCATTTTTATTTAAAGTCCAATAGCCATCGCTATACTCACTAAATATATACTCCATATATGTGTGTGTATATATATAATTATATATGTGTTATATAATTATATAATATAATTACATAATTGTATTATATATTATATAATAAATATATTACATAATATATAATATATAGATTATATAATCTATATATTGTATTTAAAGATGTATATATATGTGTGTGTCTTTAATTTCCTGCATTTTCTCTGTTTCTTTTATAATCCTCTGGTAAAACCCCAAACTTATCTAAATCCAAAGCTCTAACTGCTTCAAGTCTGTGTTTTAATATGGCTAAGAACAAGCATACAACCATTTTGGTTGTTCTCTATACTGACTCTTTATAATGCACTCAACTTGCTTTTTGTACAAACTACAATCCTATGTCTTTTTCTATTCTCTGGTTGATCTGCTGTCTCATTAAATAATAAGTAGCATGCAAGTGGTATATACAGCTCAGGGAAAAGCCACACTGACTCTTGGTAAGCAAATAGGTCAACTGAAGAACTCAGAAGTGTAGCGTATTACAGTGAGTCACCCACCAACACAGAGTGTTCATGTTTCCAGCCTATGTATACCACAGGTATAAATAACCTCCATTAATTTAGCAAGACAATTAAGTAAAAGAAGCTGAGAGAACATCTGCTGGTTATGTACACACGAAAGCCGTAGGTTCCTGTAAAGGTACAGGAGGCTTTACCTTCTTCTGCTTTTGCTTCCAATTCTGAGAATCTTCTTAAGTTTGTAGTAAGTCTGTTGATATATCTATTTATTTGCCATAAGCCCCCTATCATTCTTTAGCCAGGCTACCATTTTGACTTACCCCATAATGTCTTTTCCTAATTGATGTTATTGTATAAATATCAAGTTATTCAAAATTAGATAGCTACTCCAGAAGTGAATTATCTTCTCTACAGAGCACAAGCTTACCATTAAGACAGCATTTCTCAACCACTTGTTTTCATTATTACTCTTCCAGTAAAGAATCTTTTCAGACATTTTTTCTATTTAATTCCCTAAGGATTTTCAATACCACACTTATGTCATATACTTGCTTACACATTGTACATATATCTATGCTTTATTATTAAAAAGTAATTTTACATACACACAACCAACTTTCACTCCTGGAGGTGATTTCTCCTCTGTTCAGAATGCATGATTTGGGGATAGCATAGGAGGTACATCCTGCGGATGGCTTAGCTACGGCTGAGGGATAGGCTCAGATGGTCACTTTTTTGGGAAAATGTCTGCTTTAGTGGTTAAGCTCTTCTCTTGGCACATCATTTCCTTTCTTTTATTATGTCTTTCTTACCTTTCTGTCTTTATTTAAAACGACTGAGTTCATATTTTTCATTAAAATGGTGTGTGCCCTGGTACCAGACTAGGATCAAGATCATAGTTTTGAATTTGAAAGTATGATATTATTCTATTATAGCAAGCAATCTTTTATTTTTCTAAAAAGTAGTTTCTTTAACCTGAAGAATTAAAGTATCTGTGAATCATATTGTTTAAGATTGCAATACCATTTTTGCACCATCTTGCCTTCATCTTATTTTATTGTCAATAGCATATGTGTTATTAGCATTAGCATCGTGACTCAGGCCCAAATGACACCATTCAGAAGAAATATGAGAGGTAGGAATGAAGGAATGAAAGGAGAAAGGAAGAGGGAGAGAGAGAGAGAGAGAGAGAGAGAGAGAGAGAGAGAGAGAGAGAGAGAAGAGGAGGCAAGAGGGGGTGGAGAGAAAAGGAGACACAGCTTCTGTCTTATATTCCAAAACTCCAAAGGGCACTATGAAAGGCCAAAGTAATAGCAGAATATTGTTCTATTGTATTAGAAAGGTCAGCTTGCTTCTCCAGTGTGCATGTTTAATACTGAGGAGTTACTTCAAGTTATTTTCTTGGATCTGTAACCAGAAAAAAAATTGCTATTCTGTGTATACCTAATAAGTGCCCAGCAGTAATCTGCCTGATGTTTGGGGCTCAGAGAGAGTTCCTGATGCTCATTTTTCTACTTTACCTTTTCTTTCTCAGCCCTCAGGGTGCAAGAGTAACACTCTCCTATACAGGTGTTAGCAGTATCAGAGATCCAAAATATCCATGAAAAAAATGAATTTGACACACTAGGTAATATCAGGACAAGTGGAAAACTGTTTTGGAAGAAATCTGAATTCCAACTATGATTAACTGGTATTTATTTACACCAAGGGTCTTACTGTTAGCAATTGAGCCAGGCCAGGAAGCTAGAATATCGAAAAGGAGCATTATCTTGTGTCCCTTTCCCAATAGAAAGTTTGCATCTTGAGTATAAAACATAAATTATTGTAGGAGAATAAAAGGGAAGGATGATAAAATACCAAATACAGTTCTTATAGACATTCAAAAACGTAGCAAAACCTTTGATTGTCCTTCTATTCTCATATAGAATCTTTTATTTTGATATTTGTACCTACACTTCTTTTGGTATAACTGGAATTTTGTACTTATAAGTTAATATGTAAAATTATCTTCTTCTTTCATATTGTATGCTCTGTAAGAAGCAGAACCTTGGGAAGTCTGCTCATCAATCGCTCATGACAAACACAGGACCTATACATATTAGATGCCCAAGGAACTTTCTTAGAAGAATTCACTTCATTCAGTAGGAGAAAAGATGTTTTGACAAAACTTTTCCTCATTGCAAAGATACTGTGAAAATATATGTTACTTTTTCTCATCTGTCTCATTTTTTTTTTCAAATCTCATCCCAGAGCTACATTGTGCTCAACAGAGATTACCACGACATGCTCCCCAACCTTGGATGACTCAAACCAAAAAATCACCATACAGCAACATGTGGGGAACAATGTCTATGTAAGGGGAAAGAGGCAGCAATTCAACTGTCTCCTGCAGAAATCTGAATTGTGCTTTGGCAGGCAACCATCTAAGGATGAGAGAAAATAAACCTTGCAGAATTGAATTTTTGTTTTTGTAATTAATTCTTTGAAAATGAAACCTGTGGTGTATAATTTTATGCCAACTTAACACAAACTAAAATCATTTGAGAGGAGGGAACCTCAGTTAAGGAAATGCCTCCATCTGATTGGGCTATAGGCACGTCTGTAGGGCATTTTCTTAATTAGTTATTACCCAGCCCACGTGGATGGTGCCTTCCCTGGGCTGGTGGTCCTGGGTTCAATAAGAAAAGCAGGCTGAGAAAGTCAGTATGAAGTACCTTTCCAGGACCTCTTCATTAGCTCCTGCCTCCAGGGTCCTGCCCTGCTTCTTTCAATGATGGACTACAAGATAAGAGTTAAAGTCAAATAAACTTTCTTCCCCAGCTTTCTTTTGGTTATGGTGTTTCATCATAGCAATCGTACTCCTAACTAAGACAAAGCCAAACTAACTTGTGAGCTTTGTTCATATAATTTCTTTAAGATCTTGATTTAAGCATCACTCAGAAGTATCTCCACTGTACACACACACACACACACACACACAGAGAGAGAGAGAGAGAGAGAGAGAGAGAGAGAGAGAGAGAGAGAGTGTTAAGGAGCCAGCCAAGCCCTTCCACTGGATGGTGAAGCCCATAAGGCCATAGGATGCCCCTAGTTTTTTGATTATTATATCTCTAGAACTTGCAACTGTTTCTCATGCAGAGTAAGTGCTCAAGAAATATTTTATGAAAAACTCCTTTATAGTATACTTATTTTCTTTTTTAAATGCATTTATCTCATTCTTTCATTCAACTAATAGAAAATTATTCTCCTCCCTAAATAATATTATTTGTCTTTTTTTAAAGATTTTTTTTTCTCTAATTGCCCCGGATACTGAGAATAAATTTCTTTTTATGGATATCTACTCAGAGAAGAATTGACCCTGAGGATTTATCTAAGGATGCTTTCTTTAGGTGGTCACGAGAAGCAGGTCTATTTGTAGGCTCCTAGAATTTTTCCCCATGGAGTTTCTCTTGACTCCTGTATACACAGAATCAAAAGAATTTAAGCTGAAAATGCAAATTTTTCCTTTGGAAAGTAGTTAAAAGTAATGTTCTCGGGGAATGGCAACAGGTCAGCAATCAGTTTCTGTGCCCAAAACTCATTCTTACCCTCTGCTTTCATTTACACACGGGGAGAGGGGAGAGTAAGGTCCTGGTTTAAGGCTGAAAGTGGTCCAGGTGCTTAAAAATAAGAGCATAGGAAGAATCCTGAAAGAGGGCTAGTCAGAAGGCACTCATAGGTCTCCACAGTCAGTGGATCCTCAGCTTGGTGCCTCCTTGGGCCATCTGGCAGCCAGAGAGGGTTATTTTAAGTCATGGCAAAGCATATGGCAACCTCAGAAACCACACCCTTTGAAAGTTAACCTTGCCCACCAGTATGGGGCATGTCTGACAGGGACACGGGACAGGAAACAAGGGTTGTACTATGGGCTTGCCAGGTCCACGGAAACACTGTTGACTCCTTAAAAACATAGTGATTAGGACAAGTGCCTTAGTCTTTTATGTACTAAATGTTCTAAAATCTGGAAAAGCCAATCAAACTTGGATGTTTCCAGCTGTCCAGATGTGTCCTAGTTTCGGCCTGGATGTCAGGAACAGACTTAGATTGATTTAAATGAGAAGTATTTTTTTCACTGTAGAAATAACTTTTATGCATTTACACAGTCTTTCACATGACCCTTGAAGGAAATAAGAAAACATAGTTACTGAGGAGGAATGGCGTTAGTTCTTACCAGTATTAGCTAAAAGTAGACATAACATTAAACAAAGAGTTTCAAGTTTCTCTTACTATCCCAAGGTTTCATATATGGGATGAGCGGGGTGTGGTAAGGAATGTTTGCAATCCTGGCACTCAGGAGACTGATGCAGGAGGATTGCTGTGAGTCTGAGGCCAGCCTGGATAGTATAATGTCTTTAAGGTTAGCCTGGGCTACAGAGTAAGACCCTATTTTGGAAAAAAGACATGAATAAAATAATTACCAAAAGAAAATATGGAAAATATGAAATTTTCTTGAGTATTGGATATCTATTTTTCTGCTGCAGTTGCAATATATAAAATGTTATACTATTATGCCAACTATAACAACTAAAGCAACTGGAATGGCCTGAACTTTCATGTTGGTTCTTATTCCAACCTAAAATAAGAATTACTCTTAGTTTATTTCTTTTTTTTCCCCAATGTTTGGCCATTTATTTGTTCCTCTTAAGGTTTATTTTTTTACTGGACTCAGCTTAGAAGTTAGAAGCTGTCAATGAGGACAGCCTGCATCTCTTGACAGTCTGCTCCTGGTGTTTGTCTTTGGCCTCCTTCATTCTCTTGGCCAAAAGTTCAGCACATTCTGCAGCCTCCTCTTTGTTTTTCTTAGTGCATTGTTTCTTCAGAGCGGCACACCAACATCTGTGTTGTAGGACACATGGAGTAACAAGACACTGAATCTTGAGTGCTTTGGTCCTGGACTGCCTGCCTTCTTTGTTTAAGGGTTTTCTGACAAAATACTAGAGACATTAATCCTTTTCAGAGAGATTGAAAAGCTTCAGGTTCTGCTAGCTCTTTTGGGCTTAAGCTGTGAGGCAGTCAGTAGTATTCTGTCGGTTCAGAAACATCCTTCTCTTTCTTTTCTTTCTTTCTTCCTTTCTTTCTTTCTTTTTTTCTTTTTCTTTTATTAACCAAGTTGAAAACACTCAGATTGGCAACCACAATGCATCTTTGAACAGACTCACACTTCCTCTCTCCAGTGTTCCTTGTGTGTGTGTTTGCCATTCTCACCACTGATTAAGGCCGCAGAACCCATTCACTATTCAGTTACTTCTGTTGTCATGTGCTTTTCATTGTCTATTTCAATGAGTTTCTGACAGCTGGTGGCCAGGAAGGAAACACTCAATTTCATCTTGATGTGGTGATGTGGCTAACTGCCTAGGAGGCGCCACAACAAGAACAACAACAAATCTTAGTTATTTAAGTTAAAATAGAGAGAAATGATGCCACCTTATTAGCTCTTGAGTTGACGGCAGCAAGTGGGACATTTCTGAATGACCCAGATTTTAGTCTCGATTGTCATGTTTTTTGCTACAAAATGGAAACTGATGTAGTTATGTCTGCAGTGTACAACCGATGAACCAAATCATCAGTTTTTCATTTCAAACATGTGATGATTAGAGATCAAATTAAATCTTTCTCAAAGATTCCTGTGAGGTGTGTGTGTGTGTGTGTGTCCATGTTCCTGTATGTGTACATGTATGTAGGTACACATGGGTGTGCAGGTCAGAGATGGACAGCAGTGTTTTCCTCAGTTGCTCCTCCACCTTTTTAGACATGGTCTTTCACTGAAACTGGAACTACCTGACTGGGTAGCCAGGGAGCTTGGCAGGAGTCCCAGAAGCCCTGCCTCTCCCCTGTCTTCCCCACTCTACCTGCAGTGCTGGAATTATAGGTTCATGCCTGTGTGATGAGCACTTTCCCACTGAGCCATCTCCCCAGCTCCAATATTCCACCTGTAGTGCTTTGAATGATAATGTCTCTCATAGGATGCTTATAGTCCCCAGGAGATGGCACTGTTTGAAGAGACTTAGGAGGTAAGGCTTTGTTTTTTGTTTTTGTTTTTTTTTTTTTTGAGGAAGCATTCCATCACTGTGAATGGTTTTGAGACCTTACAGACTCTTACCATTTCCTGTTCACTCTCTGCATCATGCTTGCAGTCCCAGATGTGAGCCTTCAACTTCCTGTTCCTGTCACCATGTCTGCTACCAGCTGCCCCCTTCTGCTAATCATGACCTCTAGTCCTGTAGGCCAAATGCCAAAATAGACTCATTGACCATGACCATGATCCTGGTGTTTTATCAAAGCAGTTTTAAAAAGTAACTAATATGCCAACTGCAGGTTGGAAACAACTTGGGTAGCACTCGGCCCAAGTGTCTGCCTCCATCCACCGTCCAGCCGGCTTCTCCCTGCAGTCGTCTAAGGCTCTGGAGCCTCAGAAGCCTAGGGACTCCAGCAACTTTATTTTGTGTTTGTTTTTGTTTTCACAAGGGTTAGCAGTAAACCAAACAGAAGGGAGGAAATACCAAAAATACATCTGATGCTTCAAATATGGTGATATTAATCAGAGGCATAAGTTTTATACCTTATAAAACAATGTACTTGAGTCTAGACACTGGAATGAAGTCGCTGCTGAAGATAAATGAGGAAATAAACTAAGAAAAAGAATAAGACTGAATTGTGAATCCTCTTAGTTAGTGACAGTCTGAACCAACTTTCTTTACTGTAAGTAATCTATATATTTGTACAAGCTATAGAGAAATAATTCACAGTGACAGCTACAAAGTTGAAGCCTTTTGAAGTTTCAGGTCGTTTTTTGTGGTGGTTTTTTTGTTGTTGTTTGTTTGGTTTTTTGTTGTTGTTTGAGACAGGGTTTCTCTGTAGCTTTGAAGCCTGTCCTTGAAGTAGCTCTTGTAGACCAGGTTGGCCTCAAACTCATGGAGATCTGGCTGCCTCTGCCTCCCAAGTGCTGGAATTAAAGGCATGCGCCACCACCACCTGGCTGGAAGTTCCAAGTCTTAAACTATAGTTGCTCTTGATTTCCACCATAGAAATGTACTGATAAACAAAGTGCACTTGGTTCTCAGGTGAATCCTGGCACAGTTAGTAGCTGGTTGTTGGTACCAGTTTTTAATCCATCTAGACTCTCCCAGAAGCAAGCCTGTGGCCACATCTGTGAGGAAGTCCTAGTCTGGGCTAATGAAATGGAAAGACTACCCCCAGCTGTGGGCAGTATCACTCTACGGACAGAAAAAAAAAAAAAGACAAAATGAGCTGAGACCCATTGATTCCCCATCTGCGTCCTTATTCCAGATAGTGCAGAAGCTGTCTTTTGTTCCTGCCGCCATGGTCCTTCACCCTCAAACTGTGAGCCAAAGGAAACCCCTCCTTCCTTGTTCTTGTCAGCCATTCTGTTACATCAATAGGACAGACACATTCTCAGAATTATCCACAATTATTTTAAGAAAAAGCAATCCTTAAAATGTTCAGAAAGCACATTAAATGGAAACTTAATTCTAGGTCCAGTACAGTAAGTATACGGCTCTAAAACTTGGGTGGATGTGTGTGTGTCAATTTTCTGTGGTTGCGGCAAAAGAAAAAATCTGAGAAAAAAATTGAGGAAAGAAAGATTCATTTTGACTCATGATTTCAGTGGGTTTTGTCCGTGGTCGTTTGACTCCTTCACTTGTGGACCCACAGTGAAGCGTGTGGCTGAGCAGAAGGCACTTCCCCAACAGAAATCCTGATCTCTTTAAAGTTAGAAATACTGTCGGACTAAGGGTCAGTCTTGAACTCACTCCCAGGTGCTGATGTTGTCCTGTTTGGAAGAGGGTGTAAATGTTATAGTCACTTTCTATTGCTGTGAGATAAGATCCCATGACTGGGGCAACTTTAGAAGACAACGTTTAATCTGGACTTCCAGTTTCAGAGGACAGGACTCCATGATGGCAGAGCAAAGCAGTGACAGCAGGAGTCGCTGAGAGCTCACATTTGGATCAACAGGTAGGAAGCAAAGAGCACACCAGAAATGTCTCAATACTTCTGCAGCTGCACAGCAACCCCCAGTGACACACTTCCTCCAACAAGGCCATGGCTTCTAATCCTTCCCAAAGGGTTCCACCAACTGGGAAGCAAGAATTCAAGTATCTGAGCCTATGAGGGCTATTCTCATTCTAACCACCTCGGTAACAGCAAGTGCAGGCAATTGTTTCATTTCAGGACAAGTCAGTCTGTTCCATGGGCATCTAAATTTCTCCTCTAGACTGAAGAGACTACTTGACTATACTGACATAAGAGAACAGCTCATCTTCTAGAACATACTAATGATAGGTCTCTACTCGTAAGCCTAGGAAGATTCCTTTACATATATTTTTATATTGTCTCATTTAATATTTTCTTTAACTTTCTATGGATAAGTTAAAGACAGACAGACAGACCACACACACACACACAAACTTGTAAAAATAATTTTCTATGAGTTAAACCCTTAAGAAATCATGTAACCCATGTTACCCTCCAAGTATTTCTAGGTCAACTCAGAAATTTATCAACATTAAGTCCTTTAATAGAAATATCCACATAGGGCTGGTATGCTGGCTAGTCTTATGTCAACTTGATAAACAAACCAGAATTATCTGAAAGGAGGGAGCCTCAAAACTGAAATGATACCTCTATGACATTCAGCTGTAAGACATTTTCTTAATTAGTGATTGACAGGGGAAGGCCCAGCATATTGTGGGTGGAGCCATCCTTGGGCTGGTGGTCCTAGGTTCTATAAGAAAACAGGCTGAGCAAGCCAGGGAAAGCAAATCAGTATGCAGCAGCCCTCCATGGCCTCTGTATAAGTTCCTGTCTCCAGGGTCCTGTCCTGTTTGACTTCCTGATCTGGCTTGCTTTGATGATGAACAGCAATATGGAAGTGTAAGCCAAAAACAAACAAACAACTTTCCTCCCCCAACTTGTTTTTTGGTTGTAGTGTTTCATCACAGCAATAGAAACCCGAACTCAGACAGCTGAGCAGATGGCTCAGAGGGTACTTGCTACACAAGCATAAGGATTTGCTTTCAGATCCCCAGAACCCACATAAAAAGCCAGATAGAGCAGCATGCCTAGAACCCCAGTGATTGCAGGAGTGGGCACACAGGTGGATCCAGATGGCTTTCTGGCCAGCCAATCTAGCAGAAACAGGAAGCTCCAGGTTCAGTGAGAAACTTCATATCAAAGATAAGGTGGCGGGCACTAGAGGAAAGGCATCCAGTGTTGATGGCTGACCCTCACACACACAGGCACAGAAAAGCATATCTAGAATACATATGTGCTTATACAGAAATACACCATCCACACATGCACACAAAAATATCTGTCAAATCATGAATCAACATTCCCCATGCCTAATGAGAACCTACTAAAATGGCTTCCTCTTTTCACCTTCATTTGAAAGGGGGCATATCTAATCAAGAGCTGTGAGTTTATTTGGTTTCAGAAATCCTGGCCAAGAGCCCCAATGAAGGTTAAATTGTCACTTCAGTGCAATGCCTATTGGGACATGTTAGAACTTGTCATTAAAGATAATGCAAAATGTGCTTAACTACCAGAAGAAAAATCTCATAGTTGGAATCCAGCGAGCCTCCAACCTCTGTTTTCTGTAGCATAGCAAAGTAATTTATTCTCCACGTAAAATAATCATCTGTTTTCTAAATCAGTGGTTCTTCAAATACAAGGTTGCTAACCCAGAAACACCATTATTACCTAGGAGCTCGTTAGAAACGTTGATTGTCTGCCAGGCCTCCACCTGCTGAAGCAGAAGTTCCAACGCAGGGCCCAGAAATCCTGTTAGAACAAGTCCTCCCGGGAATCCTAATGCAGGTAAGGTTTGACAGTCACAGCTGGATGTGGACTGTGAGCTAAGGCGTTCCAATCCCCAGGACCTTGTCACATTTTCAGGCACTCGTCCAGACCTATGGAACCAGAAGCTCTGCTGCAGCAATCCCTGGATGATGTGTATTGCACACTCAAGGATGAAACTAAAAAAGTAAATCTGAATAATTAAATCAATATGGCACTCTTGTACCCGCCTGTGTGTGTGTGTGTGTGTGTGTGTGTGTGTGTGTGTGTGTATGTTTGTGTGTACCTGTGGGAGTAATGTATATGGAGGTCAGAGGTCAACTGTCTACTGTCTTCCTCCGCGGTTATCCACCCTTTTGTTTGTTTTGTTTTCTTTTGTTTTGAAGCAGAGTTGCTTACTGACTCCCTAGAGCCAGTGGTCAGTGAAGTCTAGCTATCCACCTATTTCTGCTCTCATTAGAGATAAGACACATGTTAGCATGCCTGGTTTCTACGGAAGTACCGGGAATCTGACATGCCTTCATGTTTGCTCTCGAGCACTTTACCAACTGAGCTATCCCACACTATCCTTATTTAATTTCTCAATAACCTTGTCGATCTAGTCTGGTGGTAAATTCCATCTTATCCATATGATACAAGGAGAGTAGACAGTTAACTAAATGTCAAAAAGCCAGCAAACCAGGAAGCCAGCATTAAACTCAGGCAGTTTAAATCTGAAACGCAGGCTCTGAGCCACCATCTACAACAAGTAACTCTGATTGTAATTAAAGCAAGCTTCCCCCAGATAAACAGCCTCTCTAACAATTCATTCATAGTAACCAATTAAGCCTTTCCCTAATACTAAAATTAATGTATGCATATGTTTTAGCTGAAAAAAAATTATACAGGTCTATTTTATGACAGTTCTGCTCTGTTGAAGCTTAGGAGCAAGGTTAATAAACATAGGCGTGCCTTAATGATTTTCTGAACCAATGAATAAGTCAATGATTTTATTATAATATGCTCAGTTATACAGAAGCAGAAATAAGAAACCTGTTTACATACTGGGAACTCAAATGTTTCCTGCATATATGAACACTGAGATAAACCCGTAAAAACAGAAAGATAGTTCTAGACATCCTGAAGACCAAGGACTTTATGTGAGGATGAATATTCAAGAGAGGGCTACAGACTCAAGTAGAAATGCATGAGCATACGAAATGGATATACACAAATAATTAGGAAATCAAGACTAGTCCCCAAAGCATAAGAACTTTACTTCTGGACCATTCCAAGTTAGATTACTTTCAAGCACATCCTGGTGGATATTCCTCGGGATAGGTTGTAACTGGGGTCTGTCTTCCCTTTTATGAAGGGGCAGAGACACAGGATCTGACCTGATAACAGCAACTGCCTCTCTAATTGAGGGAAATCAAAAGAGTCAGAAGAAATAGAGAACCTTCAGCCAAGAACCTCTCTCAGCTTCAGAATCCACTCTTGAAATTTCAAGTCATAGAAAACAGAGGCAGAAGGGCTAAATTTGAATGCCATGGATTGTCTTTATGATACCTAAGTGGCCCTCCAAAATTATCTAATATTGAGAATTCATTGTTAAGTAGCTTTCTTCTTCTCTTAGCTTTATGTATGCTGGTGGCGACAGATTTCCTTGGAATCTTTTTTTAAATTTATTTATTAAAAATTTCCACCTCCTCCCCTTCTCCCATTCACCTCCCATTCCCCCCACTCCCCCTTCCCCCTCCCTCTCCAGTCCTAAGAGAAGTCAGGATACCCTGCCCTATGGGAAGTCCAAGGCCCTCCCCCCTCCATTCAGGTCTAGGAAGGTGTGCATCCAAACAAAGTAGGCTCCCAAAAAGCCAGTACATGCAGTAGAATCAAAACCCAATGCCATAATCATTGGCTTCTGAGTCAGCCTCATTGTCAGTCACATTCAGAGAGTCCGGTTTGATCACATGCTCGTTCAGTTCCAGTCCAGCTGGCTTTGGTGAGCTCCCATTAGATCAGTCCCACCGTCTCCATGGGTGGACGCACCCCTCGGGGTCCTGACTTCCTTGCTCATGTTCTCCCTCCTTCTGCTCCACATTTGGACCTTGTGAGCTCAGTCCAGTGCTCCAATGTGGGTCTCTGTCTCTATCTCCATCCATCACCAGATGAAGGTTTTATGTTGATATGCAAGATATTCATCAGTGTGGCTATGGGATAAGGCCAGTTCAGGCAACCTCTCCTCTGCTGCCCAAGGACCTAGGTAGGGACATCTCCTTGGACTCCTGGGAACCCCTTTAGAGCCAAGTCTCTTGCCAAACCTAAAATGGCTCCCTTAATTATCTTCCTTCCTGCTCCCTTTCTTTGGAATCTTTATGAAGAATTATGAATTTCCCACAGTGACTTCCATATCCTTGTATCTATATTCATAAAAAGGAAAGATCTAGTTTCTCCTTTCTCTCCCTGTGGCCTACATTTTGCTTCTCAAAAAAAAAATCCAGCATTTAATAAATAAATGAATTGAAAGTATTTAGGGAGACAGAGTATTTAGGGAGACCTTATCATCTCTTTCAGTCATGATGCTGTTTCATCAAAAAAGAAACCAAGCATTTAAGTTTTGTGTGTGTGTCTGTGTGTGTGTGCATTCACATGCACATATACATGAATAAGTATGCAAATGGACAACAACTTCTAGTGTTGTTCCTCAAATGCCATCCACCTTTTTGTTTTTCAAGACAAGGTCTCTCACAGGCCTCAAACTTACTAAGTAGGCTAAAGATCCACTGGCCAGCAAGCCAGAGGTCTCCCCTCCCCTGCTGGAATTACAAGAGGCCACACCCAGATTTGTATTTTAACATGACTTTTGGGGATCAAAGGCAGGCACTCTTGCTTGCTGGGCAAACAATCTTGTCAAGTAGACCATCTCAACCATCTCCCCCAAAGTTCTTAAGTTCCTTATTAGGGCTCCAATATTAAAGGTGCTTTCCCTGAAGTATCTTGAAAAGACCAAATGGTTCCAAAGAAAACTGATCTCATTCTGAACCCCAGTCCATACTTGGAAGGCTTCTTTATCAATAAGATGTTCTAGAATTTCTAGTGCAATGGAACCTGCATTCCATGGTTGGAAATACAGAGACCAGTATTTCGTTTCTGTCTAGATGCTATCCTGAACTGAAGATCCTCCACAAGACGTGACCCAAATGGCTAAGGTCACCAGTCAGTCCAGTGGAGATCAAAGCCTCTGTCCTTCTGAGCCCTCAATTTCTCAGCTTGTCCTTTCAAACAACAGCTTTCTGTGCCAGGACTGAGGGTAAAAGAGGCCAGAAGTGGGCAGAGTTGGGGGTGGCCACTCACTTCCTGCCAAGAGGACATGAAAGCAACTCAAGAATGATCAACAGCCTATTTGTCTTTAGACTTTTTATCTGCATTTAGCATCACCAATCTCAAAATCATAATATATTGCTTAGATGTTTTGGTAAAGCATTTTCCAAAAACAAACTCAAGAGTGTTGGAATTACTTAATAAAACCAATAGAGGAATTATAAACCTAATTTCTTAAAAACAAATCACAAAAACCGAGACATTTAAAATCCTTTATTAAATCACTGAAAATAATTTCTTAGTTAACATGTTTTTAATTATTTTTATTAAAAAATGACTTTTATACAATATATTCTGTTTTGGTTTCCCTGTCCTCACCTCCTGCCAGGTCCTTCCTACCTCTCTGCTCATTCACCTATATGCCTTCTTTCTCTCTCTCCTTAGAAAACAAACAGAAAAATAAACAAAAAGAGAAAAGAAAAGGTGTGAGAAACACATACACACACACAGACACATGCCCCCACAGAAAACCCAGAACACCACAAAATCATTTCTGTGGGCACAGTGAAGACCTGGCTGTGTCCCATCGCCATTCAGGTGACTGCTCCTCCTATCTCCCAAGTCAGAAGTCTGAAGCTCCTCCCAAGCCCAAAGCAAGCCCTGTGTTATACTCTAGATTTTACCTTCTCCCACCTCTCCAGGGAACATTCCTTATTCCGTTCTCACCCCTACCCCTACATTTACACAGATGCTCAAGTCATATAAATGTTTTCTCTTAGCCATAAGCTAATCATCTCTTTTTTTTCCCCTGGGAATCTCTTGAGATCTATCGTTCTCCCTCTTCTTCAGTAATCCCAACTGCCTTTAAACTCTGTAACTGTATACAAACTAAAACATTCTTTTCTCAAAGACATTGACAGCTTAACAATCAAACTCACCAGCCTCTTTTAGTACTCAATCCCAGCAGCCTGCCTTCCTATCTCAGAGGATCCCCATCTTATTCTCAGTTCTTTCTTTGTACTGTTTGCGGCCTTCTGTCTCGCTCTAGTGCCCCCTCCTTTCCCTGTCCCTCTTAAAGGTTCCATTTTCCTTTCTTGTCCTAATGCCTAAGATACTATGCCTTGACTTACCTGGGGCATGTTCCTAGAAAACTCTTTGAAAGCAAGAGGTCCCTAAACACTTTAGTTCTAGCTTGAGCTCTAGGTCCACATTTCTGTCCTCTGTTAGAGACCTCTAACTACATTCGTCACAAATGCAAGCTTTATATCAAGCTATTCCTCTCCTGGACACCAGGAGGAAAATCTACAGTGCATCTTCAGTTATCTCCTCCTTCCCAGCTCCTGCAATCCTATGTGTTCTTCAACATTCCCCATATCACAATTGTTGCAAAAAGCCAAGTAGTGGTACTGTACAGTCTGCTTCCTTCCTTCCTGACCAGGTGACCCCTGAAAGCACTGTTCTTTATGGTGTCACTTCTGCTGATGTTGAGTTTGTGTGCTTCTCACATGTTCAGCGGTCAGCTGACTGTCAGGGATTTAGGATGGCCTTGGAACTTCTCCATATGTCTGTCACATATCTGCAGAAAGCTAACCTGAGTATATTTCATGACAATAAATAAATAAATAAGAACGCAATCAGCCATGCAAATGGGCTAAGGAAATTCATGTGCTTTTTCAAGCCTCTGCCTGCGTCATACTTGGTTACAGTCACTGAGCCAAAGCAGGTGGAAGAAATGAGCTCTGAGTCAGCATAGGAGGGAGCTTTGCAGGTACAGCACTAACGCCATAGTAACAAAGAAAGGTCACAATCTTCTGTATAAAGTCCTAAAGGGTACCTAAACTTTTGTACTTATATACACCATAATCATGTTTATTACTGTTGTGGTTGGCCTTAAAAGACTAAAAATGAAAATCTGTTCTGGTGTAACATAGGCTATCCTCAAAGTGCTATGTAGTCAAGGCTGGCATTGAATTCCTGATCCTTTTGGATGCTCCTCCCAAGTTCTGGAATTATAAGTATATATCATGTCTGGCCACTGATTTTAATCTTTAGAGTGGAGTAATTATACTTTATTATTACTATATCCCCTACAGCCATTAGTCAAATAATGCACACAAATTAAACACTAACAAATTTTATAACATCTCTCTAAACCTCTCATATATAAATTATTATAGATATTATTTATTATACACAATAATTCATTATGCATACGAAAGCTCTGCATTTTATAAATCCTTTTCAAGTACACTTATATGCTAAATGTACAGAAATATATTTTGCGCAACAGATACTAAACATATTTCTACATGTTTCTAAATATATTTCTGTATGTTTAGTATATTAAAATATCATTTTGCACAACAGAAACTAAACATATAAAAATATAGAAACTAAACATTTAGAAATAGAAATATATGTTTAGAAATATGCTTAGTATCTTCTTACTCACTGCCTAAACACCCCTTCTTTAAACTTTAGGCCAAATTAATTCTCATGTTCAAAAGAATAGTAAAAATAATTTTCTCCCACAAAATTTTGCACATTCCAAACTGGCCCTTGTTTTTCCTGAAAGGGTGAATTTGTCTGACTTTTTTCTCTGCCCTCTCCTCTGTACCCTCCTCACGTGAGAAGGAGCAATCAGAACTGTCCTTGGGATCTCAAGGGAAATGCTGTGGTCTGGTTTGAAGATTCCTAAATGTCATCACAGACCCAGGCATTGAGTGACTAAGTTAAACCAGGACAGCTTAGCTTGTTACTACACACCATAAACCACACTGCCTGCATCTCTGTTCTTCCTTTCTCCCCATGCTCTCATTCCACCCAGGCTCCTCATCTAGAAACACCTCAGGGAGGTGGCCCATTTAGGAGCACCAGAGGTTCCCTTCAAGTCTTCTTTCTTTCGCACTCCACATTTGGCCCAGCAGCAATTCTTGTCCATTTCATATCAAAACCCACCTAACATCTGAACAGTCCTCTTCACTGCCACTGTTGCCATCCTAGTCCAACCAATGTCTTGCACTTTACACTATGAGAGTAGCTTCCTACACATTCTCCTCCATCTTGTCTTCTGCACTGTAGCCCAAATACAAACCTATCAAAAACCTGCTCATATTCTCAGTGGATTCCTCTTGCTCAGATTAGATGTCGTTCTTATAGCAATCTACAAGGACCAACATGGTGCTCCCCACCCCATCCCATCACCCACTAGCACCTTCTTGATTCCCTTTGATGCAGACACAATGGTCCTCTTGTTGCTCTTGAACATGGTTCCTTACCTATGCTGCGCTCTGACTAGAATATACTTCACACACACACACACACACACACACACACACACACACACACACACACACTCCTCGCCAGTTTTCTGTTCAAATGCCATCTTATCAGAAGTCCTTCTTTAACTACACACTATGAACTATTTCCCCAAGCCATCCTTTATTTCCTTCCTCTTTGACATCTTATATATTAACTTGTGTACGTATCACTGTCCCTACTACTAAATTTTAAGTGGACAACATTTATCTGTCTTGCAGTTTTCTTCTCAGAAACTGGAACAAACTTGTTACACAATATGTGGTTAACAACACTTGAATCAGGTTGCTATGTCCGAGTCATACTTGGATGAAAGCATTACCACAGGCTCACTTGATGAAAGGTGCAGGTTTTGTTCATTCCTTTCCTCTCTAGTTTATTCCTCAAAGCTACTTAGGAATTTACATCTGCCTATGACATTAAAAATCTTGAGGAGTATGAACTCAGTGATATTCTAAAGAGATGAGTCTTAGATATTTGGTGTTAAGGAGAAAAACAAGAAAGTTTCCATTATGGTTCCTAAATTAATGTGCATAAGAAAAAGATAAATTTGACTATTCTCACTGGAGACATTTGCATATGTATGTCTAGTAGTAATGCCACATACTTCTCTATCTGTAAGGAAGCATAAACCAAACTGATCTCTCAATACCAAACAGGTACCAGCTTTTAAGTATATGTATCTAACACTGTTTTCTGCATATATTCTAAATCATCAAATTATGAGGCTAGACTGGAACTCTTGGCCAAGTCTGAGTGTCACTCAGTAGAAGAGAAACCTAACATTATTACCCCACAAAGAGAACAGCAAAGTCATCTTCCAAATGCCACTATAAGGCCATAAGTTGGACAAACACCTTTAGATATATTTTTGCTTTGCTTTCCATTCTGCTCTTTCTTTTGTGATTTATATTTATGTATAAATCAATGTTTTTCAAACAGGATGTTATTACACTCTAAACAGTGTAGCATGGTATTCTCATTTGTTAACAAAATAAAATGAGTCTACATACTGTTACAATGAAGTAGATCTATTCACCTAAGGCCAACAGCAAACTTTATATTTTCTGAAACCTGAATGTTTCATTCCATGAATCTATTTGACATCAGGGCAAAGGAAATAACTTTACCTTGTCCTCAAACCTAGGCTTGACTCTAAAAGACAGGTATGTTACACCCTACCAGCACCATGAGAGGATTCATCATAACAGAGGTGATGGTGTCATTTTGATTTCTTTAAGCTCTTTATTTGTGTCACCAATCATTACAGAATTAAAAAGAGTGCAGTGAACAGAGAAGACTGCCAGTCTCTAACAGGAAGTTGTGTGTTCTAATAGAAGACCTAGGGAGTAGACACAAATGGTAATCTGAGGAGTCTTCATGCAGAAGTTATAAGAGGAAAACTTAGCCTAAGGATGGGTCCTGCATCTCAGAGGCAGTTTTCAGAGATGAGGAGTCAAAGAAACTTAGAACAAATCTAAGCCAGATGTCTCCATTAAAGAACTACACAACCTTGGAAATTCCCCTTGGTTGGTTTTGGTTTTGAATCCCTTAGAACGCCCCATACAGAAGACAATAGCATCAATGCTTGGGGTTTCTGAGTGTCCCTGAGCCTCCTACTATTTCAATTACTGCAGCACTGTTCTCTTTCCTTTAAAGGTTTCTGTCAGAACCAAAGAATGATGCCAAGGTTTCTTAAGGATGTTTTGCTTCATGAATTTTATAAAAGAAATAAATGTGGGTTTCCTGTCTCTTTCAATCAAATTCATTCAAAATAACAACATTTGCCAGGACCGGAGGTTGTGGGAAAGGAAGAGGGAGAATGGGAAGAGGTACTGTTGAGAATTGTCCCCTGCA
Source organism: Myodes glareolus (assembly GCF_982192425.1). Taxonomy (NCBI): domain Eukaryota; kingdom Metazoa; phylum Chordata; class Mammalia; order Rodentia; family Cricetidae; genus Myodes; species Myodes glareolus. The sequence goes on along the minus strand of NC_142026.1, from coordinate 3,326,740 downwards.
GCTAATATTTCTCCATAACAATTGTTCATGCAATACAAAAGATCACTTCAGAAAACCAGGAGCAAACCTGGAGAAGTCAGTTGAACGGTAGTTATAATTGTATTTTAGAGAGCAAGACACTTGAATTTTCTTGAGCCTAGTTAGATTTTCTGGTTGTTTCATCTGTAGCATGGTAACTAATATAACAATACAATATAGTTAAAATAGCAGACATGGATACTATTATATAACGTATTATTTACAGGCACCTGCAGTTTCGTCTGTCTTTCACAGTGCTGGGGATAAAGATAAAAGATGCATTAACACAGGGAGGCAGTATAGAACAGTGGTTAAAAGTGCAGGCTTGGAAGGAGGAAGTTGTCTTCAAGCATGTGATCACTGATTGATCCACCAGATCCAGGGTTGGCCCCACAACCAAGAATTTTTGAACAACACAAATTGGATTTGATGGTTTTTAAAGAAAGAGATAATGCAATGTTAGATACATAGGGAGTTGGGAGGGGGTAGACTTGGGAGGCGATGGGGAAGGTGGGTGAACATGATCAAAATATATTGGATGAATTTACAAAGAATTACAAAAAAAAATTAAGTGCGGGTTTGGCACAACAGCACAGTGAAGTCCTGGTTGTGCCTCTTGCTAATATGTAACCTGAGGCGAGTTTCCAAACCTCCCTAAAGACCTGATTTCAAATAGAGATGGAAACTCATCTTCTTGAAAGTTAGTGTAAGAATAAAGAAAGATAATCCTTAGGAGGTTTCAACAGTCTCCGGTCTGCACAGCACACTCCCTGAATGTTCCTACTTATAGTCAGTATGAACACACTTGTCCTCTCCCTCAGTCTCAAGTATTTGGAAGCAGTGGCCACGTGCTCCTCAGACCAGACTGTGGAAGGAGAACGACAGGACTGACTCGCTGAGCTTGACTTTGCAGTTGCTGAGAGAGCTGTTGCCCAGCTCCGACTAGCACTGAGAGCCATCACAACTCCCCTCCTAGCACAACCCCTGTGGGATGGCAAGACACCAGTACACCACAGCCACGCCTGTCCACGTGGGAGGGGAGTATGACTGGGAGAGTTCAGGTTGTTGCTTCAGGAAGCAAGGATTACAAAACGTTTATACTGTCCTGGAGCAAAGGTCCATGGTGATAATGAGAGATATCCATGGGGGATAAAGTCCAATGGTTTCCGGGGTGTGTGGAGGGGGGGGCTATTAAAATAGACAAAACTAAGCGGAGTTCCTAGCTTTAAATCACAGCCATTTCCAGAAAACTTTACTTAACTGACTGTAACTTCCAAGCATCATGCATGACCAAATTCTACTTAGCGAGACAGACAGACAGATGAGGGGCAGTGGGTAAACATTTAGGTCTGTGCAAATGGTCTGTGTGAATAATAGTATCAAGAAAGAATTTTACAATTACAGGTTTCCTGAAACAAAGGACCCCAAAGGTCCTCTGTGCACTAAATTGATTTTACAACATCCTTGACCTCAGAAGTGACTGGTACCTTCACTCACAGTGGCTTATGGACTAGATGAATGTCCCCATCAAGTATAAGAAATATGATTGCATGCAAACTCCAACCACTGCAGCTAATAACAGCCACTAAGCCACTTATAAAATGCTCGTTAAAAGAACACAGAATGCATAAATATGAAGGTATTTGCCCGTGTCCGGAGCAGCAGACTTACTAACAGACAGTGAGGTCAGCCAACCTAAAGCCCTTCATAGAGATGGAAATTATAATGTTGTTATTGTGTGGTAATAAGCCTCTATGAAATGGAGCATTGTGTTTCTGCTGAGTCGTGAATAAAAAATAAATCAGGATCTGGCTTCTTTGCAGACAAGGGAAAAGATGGAGCTTGCTTTCTGAACAAGATCTCCTAGGTTCCAGAGAACATACATTTCCTCATCTCTTTTTTTAAAAAAAATTCTGCCTTTCAACTAAAAATTGAAAGTGCTTATTCTGTGAGGGCATTTTTTGTTCTACATGTTTTCAGAAGGGTACTCCCTGGGTGCAAGTAGTTCACTATTGCAGAAACTCAGGTGGAGGAAAGCAAACATTGGAAATAAGTTCCAAGGGTAGCAGTGTACTTCCTTGCACCTTCCCCAGCAGGAGATTAATGTGGAAACCTCTTCCACACTTAGTGAGCAGGACCACAAGGTACTCCTGCCTCTTTAAGACTATTGGGTGGAGAAGCAGCTCAGACACATGAGCTGCTCCCAGAAAGAGAAGCCTGGTGCAAAAGTCTCACCAGGCTGTCATTCTGAAAGGTTGCCTGTTATTTGCAAAAGAGCACAGGGTACTATCATTCACCTTTTGCACTTTTAGCTTTTGTTTTTATTCCTTAGGATTGTATAAAGAGACATTTTATGCTACAGATTACCTAAAATTATTTTTCTACCCTAATAAAATGCTCTTATGACTTCAATTACCTAATCCAGTCCTGTTTCCCCCATTTCAATACTTCAGATACTTCTTCCAGGTTTGAAAAGAAAAACCTAATTTTTATCTGTCATCCCATGTTTCAAATTGATTTTATGGGTAGAGTCTTAGTCCTTATTCTCTATTGCTTTTTAGTTTCTTGTTGCTTTCAATTTAGAAGTTATTATGCTCACTAGGAAAGAAGGCAAACACTGGTCAGTGACATATACATATATAAATATGAACATCTTGAACCTATGAAATACTATTAGCTTGTCAGTACCACGTATCAAGCATTAGGGTGGGTATCATGCTAATGGTTTTAAAACACAAGCTCTTCAATCCAAACAACACTTTCTGAATCTATTATCTCCACCTTATAGTGGTGGGAATTAGGACTCAGAAGAATTAAAGGATTTGTCCTGGGTCATAGAGGGCCAAGAGTTAAGTCAGGATAATTTAACATCCATTACACAATGTTCCTCCCAAACTCCAAGTTTGTTTGCCCTGGGCAAATATTATGCTTATATTTCAAACACTAAGGAGAAAGAGGGAGGTGGGAGCTGCTAACTGAGGGCAAAGCACATGGAAAATTCTGCAGGTTATTAAAGGACAAGCATTACAAGAGATTACAGTAAAGTTCCTGTCCTCAGGGAGCTAATAATTTAGTTGAAAAGACACATAACAATAGAAGTCAAGGGCTGGAGAGATGGCCCAGGAGTTACGAGCACTGACTGCTCTTCCAGAGGATAGAGGTTTAATTTCCAGCCCCCCCCAAACACAGCAGCTCACAACCCTTACACAGACATATATATGTGGGTAAAAAACAATGCACATTTAAAAAATAGAAGTCAAATCAAATGGATGCTGTAGTCCAGGTATACTTGAACTATTGTGTTAATGGGGTTAGAATGTTTTTCCCACTGTTCGTCAAATTGTTGAAATAAAGTCAGTCTTGTCTACTTATCTCTACCATCACATCTATTTTATTCTGCCATTAAGAACATCTGGCATGTATTCGACAAAATTAAGGCACCATCGCATTGATTTTGGATATCTGAAAAAGTCACTGTACTGAAAAACCTGCTTCTATACTCTCAAACATCAGTAGCAATGAAAGCTAATACATTTCTTTTGCTTTGTTTTGGTATTTGAAAGAAAAACAGGGACATCAATCAGACCTCTATAATTTGTCTGCTTTATTGATGAGCTCCTGAGAAAAAAAGAGACCTTCAAGAACATTAAGTCAAGCCTTGCTCTTATAATACAAACTAGAAACAATTTGAAATCTACTAGTTGAGAATTAAATTCCTATTTTATATATACACATTGAGCCACTCTGCAGCTGTTAAACAGCGCTTAATACTTATTAAAGAACGTTTCCATGGCAGATGACTGAGTGAAAAGACAAAAAGTATAAAAAAAAAAAGCATGATACTATCTGCACTAAAATTACATACATAAGAGAATGAGAGATGACTCAGCAGTTAAGAGCACAGGCTGCTTTTCCAGAAGACCTGGGTTCAATTCCCAGCACCACATGGCAGCTCACAACCATCTGTAACTCCAGTACCAGAGGACCCGAGAGACACACATACAAGCCAAACAGCAATGCACATATGTCCCACGCTACCTTCTCGCCAGCAAGAACGACACGGGGCACTTAGGATTCTTCTGCAGTAAAGCTTTAATGCGTCTTGAGAGGGAGAGCATCAGCTTCCAAAGCGGAGACCCAGAATGAGGGGAACCCAGCCCTTATAAAGGAAACAGTCCTCGCTTCTGACGTGTCACTCTTGGATTGGTCCGCTGCCCATTATCCCAGATGATGCCTCGGAAGTAGGCAGGGACGCAGCAGTAGAGAGTTACCAAGCACGTGCGCTGGGATTAAAGGCATGTGCTACATCACCTTGAACTCACAGAGATCTGCCTGTCTCTGCCTCCCAGGCATTGGGACCAAAGGCGTGTACTACCACACCTTAAGGTCACAGAGGTCAATCTGCCTCTGCCTCCCAGGCATTGGGACTAAAGGCGTGTATCACCACACCTTGAGGTCACAGAGGTCAATCTCTACCTTTGTCCCTTGAAGCAATGGAGAATGTGGTTGCGGTCCTCCACACACATAAAATAAAAATAAATAATTTAGGGGCTGGAAAGATGGTTCAGTGGTTAAGAGTGCTGGTTGCTCTTCTAGAGGACCCGGGTTCAGTTCCAAGCACTCACATGGCAGCTCACACCTGTCTGTAACTCCAGCTCCAGAGGATCTGACACCTTCACACAGACATACATGCAGGAAAACACCATAAAAAAATAAAAAGTTAAAATATTAAAAAATCATTTAAAAATTCTAAAATTACATACATAGTTATACACACATACATACATACAAAAATACACATAGTATGCATAAGTTAAATGCATAGAAAATTATCCAAGAGGATATTTGCCAAATGTTGGCATTGGCAGGAAAATCAGACTTAGATTTTTTAAAAATATTTTTCTATATTGTATAGATTTTCTATGCCAATCTATTACTTTTTGCAATCAGTAAATGGAAAATAAGATAATAATCTTGTCTGGGGAAGAGAGCAGAATGTATCTTTCAGGCATACTTATTACAAATTATTTCCCCCCAAAATAATTTCAAAACATGTTTCTGTTGGAGTACTAATACCTTCCCTTCTCTTGAACAAAGTGATTTCTGCATCAGGTAATAAATTTAAAATTATTAGCTTTATCATCATTAGAAAAATTACACCACTTAAAAAATAGAGCTGAGGCAGACTTTTAACCTGGCCGCATGTTCTTCACACATCCATGTTTTTAGAAGAAATAGGTTGTGTTTTTATTCTTCTCTTTTTCATTGCCAGTGGTGCTGTGCTAATCAACAAAATGACAAGAGCCCAGCATGCATTCCCATTTTACATAAAGTCTAGTCAAACTGCAGAACTAATTCAACTAAAAAATAAGTAGTACAGACTCAATCAATAAGATAAAGAAATAAAGTACCCTGAAATTTTGTTTCCTGGAAAAAAAAATGTATTCTCTTCCATGACTGATATTCAAAAACATTTTCTTCCCTAGGACACATACACACACACACACACACACATACACACACACACACACACACACACACACACACACAAGCTCTTGATGGTTTGAAAGCGAGGTGGTTCTGAACAGATCACATTTCAGAGAAGAATTATTCAATGAGGAGAGTAAACTGACTATGTCAGGAGCGTGTGTTTTTGCTGCATTTCTATCATTACTAAACAATTATCAGTTTCTAAAATGTGAATATGCAAATCCAACAAATCCCATACCAAGTGCAGAGTTGTAGTTAGAGGAGGAGCAGCGGGCCGCTTCCCGCTGCCTGGCTCCCGGCCGCCCGGCTAGCTTATATCCCAAAATAGCAACACACAACTTGTATTTATTTAAACACTGCCTGGCCCATTAGTTCTAGCCTCTTCTTGGCTAATTCTTACATCTTGATTCAATCCATTTCTAACAATCTGTGTTCACCAGATTGTGAACTTAAGGTTGTGGCTTACCGAAAAAGATTCAGCATGTCTGACCTGGTGGCTGGCTCCATGGCGGCTGTCTGACCTGGCGGCTGGCTCCATGGCGGCTCTCTGCCTGCCTTCTTTCTCCCAGCATTCTATTCTGTCTACTCTGCCTATATAAGCTGCTGTCCTATCAAAAGGCCAAGGCATTCTCTTTATTTAACCAATGAAAACAACACATAGAAAGAACACCCTCCTACAGTGTTTCCCCTTTTTCTGTTTAAACAAAAAAGAAAGGCTTTCATTTTAACATAGTAAAATTACATATAACAAAACAGTTATAAAGCAACAATTACAGCTACAATATTTATATCTATTTTATCTTTTATCATAACTAAGGAAAACAACTATAACTATAAATTCTTCAACTCCATCAAAGACTCCAAAAGGCTATAATTTTACCTAAGTAAACAAGAAATAAGCAACTTCCAAACTCTAGAAATGACAGAGACATCTCACTGCCTGTACAGTTACCCAAAGGTTTTCTGTACTGCTGGGTCATCCATTGTAACATGAGGGGGCCTGTTTGTTGGTGGTTTTCTGTCCTGCCCAGTTTCCCCAGCTGTTTAGCCTCAAAGAAAAATCAGTCACACAGGAGATCTCTATAAGTTATAATGCTGATTGGCCCATTAGGTCAGGCTAACTCTCACATCTTGTTTAACCCATTTTTTTGATCTATTTTAGCCATGTGGCTCAGTACCTTTTTTAGTGGGGCAGCTCACATCCTGTTGCTTTGGTGATCTGGGTAGGAGAGAAAACCCCCAACAAACAGGCCCCCTCATGTTACAGAATGGTGCCCATGTGGATAACTATATCAGGCAGGAGGTGTAGGCGGGAAAACCAGACAGGAAGTGGAAATGATGCAAGGAGAGCAGGAGAATTCTGGGGAGGAGGAAGTTAATTCCTTCCACTCCTACCCAGACCAATCAGCGTTTATTTAAAACATGATTGACAGAATACAGACAATTCTCCCGCACCAATCCATCGTCAACCTACAGGCCCATAGTATCCAGCAGATGTTTCCATGAAGCAGGAACTTTAAAGACAGTTCAGTCACTTTCTTTTGTATCCTGCAGAATGTCTCACAGACTCTCTTATGAATCAGGAACCCCAAAAGAATATCTCACCTTTAGGCAAGTTCAGCAGTCCTCTCTCTGCAGGTTCTCTGTGTCCAGTCAAGGCAAGAATAGTTTCTTGCCCAAATGGCTATCAAACTCCATAAGGAGCCTCTTCGATGCCCATCTTTCTCTTGAAGTAGATTGGTGCTGTCAGGAGTAGATGTGTCTCATTGTTATGGAAAGCCCTAGGTTATTAAAACATTTTAAATGCCATATTCTGTAGTCTTTGAAAGATAAGAAGAATGCCTATCTATCTGAAATATATCTCCATATATTTAGAGAATCTAACTATTATGAATACAAGCTTGTCTATCGTCAATGATTATCCATTAACAACCTATATTTTCTAATTATACATTACATTTTTAAATGAACTACACAATCACAATACCTTAATCAATATCAGAAATACATATACATATAACAAAATTGACCTTAAATTTATATCAACAAACCACGATTCATACCAATGCAAATTAATTATATCTATATCATCTCCCCTTTAAATGTAAAAGAACATTTATAAACAATATTTGGGAATATGGGTGCAGTTATTTCTCTCCAAACTGCTTCATGCTGAATGGGGGCGCTATTAATTAGATCTTTCATGGTATAACCTGTGTGCTAGGTTCCTCTCAGTCAACAGTTGGGCAAAGTAATTTTTTGAGAGTGTTCACAGCAACCTTTCAGGTTTCTCTGGTTTGTGGAGACAGGAAAGAACCAGTGTCTGTCTTATAGCAACCCTTCCAATCAGTTGGACTTTTTTCTCTATGTAAATAGCCCCATAGTTCTTTGGCCTTTCCACATCCCTTATTTTCTATGTCTTAATTAAATTTTTTCTCATTTTCTGGAGCTCTGCCATTTCTCCACATCCTCCTTTAAAAGGGAAACACAAAGTAGCCACAAATGATGTCAACTCAGTGCTGAGACAAACTTACAGGCCACTTCCTGTTCTTTGCCCTTTGTACATCTACTACCTCACTAGTTTAAAGAATAAATAGCGCATATTTGACTAATTCTATAATATTTGCCACATTGGATTAAATTTCATCTTTCTCCATCTTACATCTTAACTATTTGATTTTGTCACTGAAGTCATGCAATGGTATGTGCATGCACGTGTGTGTGCGCGTATGCGTGTGTGTGTGTGTGCGTGTGCGTGTGCATGTGCGTGTGTGTGTGTGTGTGTGTGTGTGTGTGTGTGTGTTAGCTTTTTGAGTCAGAGTTATACTAAGTATCCCAGACTGGCCTCTGATTCATGAAGTTTCAGCCTTCTGACAATGTTAGTTGTGGGCATCTCGCAGACTTAGGGAAAGAAAGAGAGAAAGTAGGAAAGGCTGGAGAAGTAGCATCTTGATAGAATGCTTGCCTGGTACATACAGGCCCTAGCTTTGGTCAGCAAGAGGTAGGACAGTGACACCTGGACAGGGAAGGAGATAGAGGACACAAGGCTGAAAACAGAGTTTGTCCATCAAAACCTTACAGGTGATCTCCACTCTGTAAAGCTTGTCTCGTAGGGGAAATGTGGTATAGCAACAAATTGTCTTGTGTTCCTGAGAGGATAAAGCATGAGTCTCCGACATGACCCTGGAACACAGATAATGTGGACAGGGGTCATAAGTCAGAGAACAGATTTTGTGTTGAGAGATTCTTGATCATTTTCTTCAACTGTTAACTTACTTCCAAATAGATGATCATTATTTGCCATATAAAATTATTACTACACTATCATTATTATGAAAATAAAATAGATATGATCAGGCTTGAAAGCCATCTGCCTACCATGACTTATATGAGTCAAGTTCTAGAAAGAATAGGAACTCAGTGTAATTCCAGCTAGAGGTGGTGTGGGAGGAGGATGGAGTACTTCATCACACAATACCACCTGATCTTTATAACAATAACACATCTGAATAGTGCATGGGTTTCAATTTTTTAAAGCAACTGTGCTTATTACTTTCATCTGTTCAAATCCACCTTAAGGAATTTGACTTATTCAAATAAGAAAACCTTCAATTATATGAATAAAACATTAAAGAAAATATAGTGAAAATAGTGTGATGCAAAACTGAGTGAAAAATGTGGATTGGGAGAGGTTAGATTTTAAGGATTAAAGACTGATTCTCTGAAATCACTTTTTAAAGCCCCTGAGCAGTAGCAGAATTGTTAAGCTCTCAATCAGTATCAGATCTACAAACCCTATATTATTAGGGCAACTGACCCAAATGTTAAACTTTTCCTAAAGGATTTCCTCTCTCCTGTTAAAATAAAAGTGGCCTACTTTCCAATGCCAGTTCTTGTTAAAGTTAGACTCATACTAAATCAAATAAAGATTACTTAATTTTTAAGGTAGTTTTGTGACTTTTATAACTTTAACCTTGTATATCTTCGTGATATTTTTAGAAAATTGACATTTACCAATGCATATTTAAATGTCAACAACTAGAGAATTTTGTCATGCAACTGCTCAAATACAGATGTTTATATGAAAAATAGCATTTGCTTAACTTCCTGAATAAAAAAATAGTTTCAGTATTTCCTAACTGTCCTTCTAAGGCTGTGTGCCCCTCCTCTTTAATCTGCTTGTTTGCTTGCCATGCTTGCTTCAAAAATAGATCCATATCAACCACTGGCTGACCAAAGTTTAAACTTAAAAATAGACTCAACAGTTAATCAACCTGTTGATATGGAGTGTAGCTAGACACAGCCAGAGGTCAGCCTACTAAAACAGTCAACGACTTATTCTCAACATAATTCTACCCAGAGAATCCATGTAAGCAATCAGACTTTAGCACACAGATCTAGTGATGTCTGCTGAGACTGACATAGAACCAAACTGCCCCATAGTATGACAAGACAGCCTGTGAAGAGTTCGTGTCTATAGTTATGGTACCTTCTGTGTTCCTACAACAGAACTTCTTGAACATTGCAGTGTTAGTATTTTAGTCATTTTAAGAAATAAACGTGTAAATCTATAATCCTAGCCAAAACAAACCTTCTATGAATTGTTATAGAAGAAAATTTTGCAATGAGCAAAAAAATATAAATTTTTCATCGAACCTATATGGAATTACCTTTATTTAAACATGGTTTAATTAGACCAGTTTCTGAGTGGCATTGCATTGGGCTTTCAATTTACAAGAACAAGTATTTAAAAAAGAAACTCAACAGAAAACATGTTGGTTTTGTTCTTACAAAGTTATATTGGCCTAAATCATCTCCAAGATCCAAAGGTTAGTTGATCTATCTTAATAGCTTTGAAAAAAATCAAAACATGTAGTCAGCTTTAGTCTACAATAAATTCTCCTCCTCTAACCATGACTCTGAGATACCAATAAAATACTGAGCAATTTGACATCAAATGAGGGCCAGCTCTCCTGTTTTGTAAGTAAAAAATGACTTTAAAAATCATTGAACCAAGGCCAACAAAGCCAAGTGAGAAAAATCACTAGTGTCTAAAGGAAAGCTGCAGGTGGACAGAACCGGTTCCCTTCCCTGCTCTGCTAGAATGCAGTAGGTAATCCTGGGGACATGTTTACAGCATGTCTGATTCATCATTATCCCTTCCATTGTTCACAAGACTCTTCTGAAATAGATGCAGGAACTGGCAAGCATTCTGAGTTTTGTGACATTAACAACTGTCTAGGAGGCTATGTGAGCAAGAAGCCTGAAGTCAGATGGTAGCGACAGTCTCAGGCCAGGCCTCAGAATCAGTGCTGAGGCCGGTGGTCTTAGGCAGACTATGAAGGTGTTATGATCTGACTGTGGAACATTCCCTGCACAGACCCTATGTTTGAGCAGTTGGTCCCCAGCACGTGGCACTGTCCAGAGAGGTTGTAGAACATGGATGGATATAGGGCCCTGACAAATGTAGACCTGCAGCGGTGGGGCTTATATGTTACAACTCAGTCCTTGTTATGACCAAAGTGTTCTCTACTTCAAGACTGATGAGACATTGTAGCCACCACCTCACAGCCCTGTCCCTACACCTTCCCTGCCATGATAGACTGTGTCCTCTATGATCCTGAATAAGTCCTCTTTTCCTTAGGCTGTTTCTGTCAGAGCAATGAAGAAAGTAGTTAGACCCCACTGTTTCTCTGTCTCCCAGTGAAACATCCTAGCCTGCTATCCCTGAGCAGTTTCGGTCTCCTTGTCTGAAAGAGGGTGGTATTTGTAACACCTACCTCAATATGATATTGCAAATATTAGTGGATGCATACCGCGCATGTCAGCCATTCCTCACCAGAACTCCCTATGCCAGTGTAATTCACAATTCTATGGACAGTTTAATTTCTTCAACAATTTCTAACTGAAAATGCTTCCTAGTTGGAGCTACTTTATAGTTGAGCATTATAAAAGGTCTTCCTACATATTCAATTCCTTGCTCAAAAGCTTCAATGACTCCTTATCTCTGAAAAGATGCCCAGACCCCCTCCTTGAGTTTAGCTTGCTCTAGTCTGCTTTTCTAACCTTCCACTCCAGTTAGACTCACACACTCTTCTTCCCTGCACCCACCTCATGCCCCACTGCCACACAGGCTCTGCTGGGAGCACAGTAAGTGGCTGTAGTGATTTGTCGGGTGTTGTTTTTGCCCTGGCATCCTGCAGTCAGGTTGTTTATATCTCACTGTGGGAGTGGATCCAAAAGACTACGGTCTGCCCAGAGGGAAGACAGGCCCAGAAAACCCAGCCCGACCACAGCTGATCTGAAAAGCTCAGCAGTGGTTGCAAAGCTGAGGCTGGGAACACAGCTCTCCCACAGTGTTTAGTCTCAGACATGCTCAGGAATACATATGTACTCTTTTAAAAATAATAGTACTGTTGAGGAGTCTAGAGAGAATTCTCAAGTAAGAATTCTGAAAAATAAGTCTCTAGAGAATTTCAAAAGCGGTAGTAACTTTGGGTAATTGCTATCCTAACTATAAGCCTTAACCATTTAGGTTTCTCCATGGGGGGGCCTCACTGAGAAGAATTTATGTTCATTTATTTATATAATGCAGCAAACCCATCTCTCTGGTCAACAAAAGTTTCGGCCTCCATTCACAAAACTGACTTAAAATTCACTATTGTGTTGGTTTGCTTCCCTCTTAGAGTCACTGGGATTTAAGGAAGACATAGCAGGGAGGTCAGAATTCTTGAGATTCAGAAAATCCTGTTTGATGTGCTGATAACTCCAGAGGTTAAAAGGGAAACTGTGAGTGTTTACCCTAGGACGGAAGGGGCAGGCACCCTGATAACCTTCAAAGATGAACATCTTCCTTCCAAGAGTGTGTCCTTCATTTCATAGCCACAGAAAAAAGGCGAAAAAGAGCTGAGGATGCAGCTCAGTTGGTGAAGAGGACTTGAGTTTGATCCCCAGAAGTCATGCATATGAAAGCCTTGTTAGGTGTTTTCTCTTAAACAAGCCTCTCTGCTGATGCAAATAATCCCAATCAGACCAAATCAGACTGAATAAAAGATGCCCATGTTTAATGGAATACTCCCCCATGGCCCTGGAAAAACATGGAGAGAGAAAGAGAGAGAAGGGGAGATCATGCTAAACCTGGAGACCACATGTTTATTCTCTAGGGGGTAGTTTAAGTAGCCTGTGGGAGTGGTGTTGGGGACCACTTTTCTGGGGAGGGACTACTGTTTGGCAGGCTTTCTTGACCCTCCCTGGGGTGGGGTCACCATTTGGCAGGCTTTCTTGGAGGTGGAGTTTGAACTGAGGCTTCCTGACATAAGCCCCCAGGCAAGCAAACCCAAGGGGAGACAGGCAGATCCCTGGGGATCCCTGGCTGGCCAGCCTAGCCTACTTTGCAAGCACAAGGTCAGTGAGAGTCCCTGCCCATTCCCCCAAATAAAAATAAGGTGGACAACTACTGAACACACAACACACCTGCCGTGTGGTTCTCCACAAACTCAAGGGCACGCACAGAAGCGGAGGGACAAGGAGAACCTTACATTCTCTAATCAAGGAAGAAAAATGAAGCAATAACTTCCTGTTGTATAAAAAGCATTACTGAACCACTTTCAATAGAGTAACATAACCCTAAAATTCAGACTTTCGGTCTTTCTCAGTCGACAGCAGGCACACATTGGTAGCCCTCAGGTAGAACAGTGTTCTGACCTCTTTTAAAAATGGTTACCTGTCTTTATATGAATTTGTGCTCTGCAGTTTGACTCAGTCTCCATCATATCTCTCAGACATAAATCATGTAGTAATCCCTGCTTGGAGACACTTGTATTGACAGCTTCTGCTGGAATTTGCCTCTTTGATGGGATTCTGAATGAACTTCACTGGGACATCTAGCTTATTCTCTCATTTTCCTTTCTAGTATCTTCCAAACTCCACCAACGGTTCCTTTTTAAAATAATCCACCACATAGGTTGCTTGTTTATATCGCCAGACGAGAAGAGGCCACTCCATTGCAGTCATCACCTCTGATTACATCAATCCTCAGTTTACCCACAAGACTCCCTAAGGTTGAAGGCTGATTTGGTTTACAGTGATTGGTTTCCGCCTTCATGCTGAACACCGAGTGTTGGATGTGCACCACGGCCTTCAGCTTTGGAGAACAGTAAGCTGGAGTCTTCCTTGTTCACAATGTCCAGTCCATCCTGTTCTGCAACTTCACAGCCTCCTCTCCAGTGCCACCTGCCCAGTCTGACTTATCAAGATAGTGAAGTGGCCTTTATTTCTCTGGGTTCCACAAGGACATTGTAAGTAAAACACATAGCATTCCATTTCTTGGCCACGGTAGAGGATAGAGGACAGAATCAGCCTTTGACATAAACAGGATTCATCTAGAAACTAGCTGGAGGGGAATGTTGGCAACACACAATTAGCCAGCTGGTCATCTCTGTTTCAATCCACCCTCGGCTGTAACTGCCAAGTTTTAAAGCATTAAATGCTTTAGCATGCCAGGCATAGTTCAAAACCAAATTTTTTAAATCTGTTTTCCATGTTGCCTCCCCTTTTCCTTAGCCAGTTTCATGTACAAACTAGGGGTCAAGTAAGTTAATACTTCAAATAAAAGGGTGTTGATGCTTTTGGTGGAAACCAGGTGGTAAGTCAGTATCAACTTTTCCTGAACTCTTGCTCAAGAAGAAAACTACTTGAGTGTTCATTTTTGTTGTGGCTGGAATGCTCAGAGCCCATCTCAAAGTCAAGTCCAGATCTTTCAGTAGGTCAAATATTTTTTATTTGTTTTATTTATTTATTTTTTGGCCTGGGTTGCAAATGATATGCCTGGTTATTACAACAGAACCAAAGAATGCATAAAGGAGTGAAAATAATGGCAGGATTGATGAAGTTCTTATTATTTTTGCACTTTTAAATTCTCAGTCCTTTGGTGAGAAGATTGGAAAATAAACAGCCATCCCTGGAATGTTAACGAATACCCTGCCCAGCTTTCCAGCTCCCTTCCTGAGGATCTGCCTTCCTGCATGTCACCTTGTCTTTTTCCTAGGCTTACAATGTTTATTTCAGTTCAGTTGAACTCACTGTTGTGGTCCTAATCATTTCAACTCATTAATTTGGTTTTTCACCCTCTATTATCCAAATCTAAAAACCTCCATATGCTTGAAATTCTTGAACAAGTAGTTCATAGGAAAGCTCACAAGCGTAAACTATAACTTTTTATGGCAGAAACATTAAGCTCCTGGCTGTCTTCTCCAGCTCAGCAATGAGCTGTTCCTTTGAGACATCAGGAAGAGTGACTCTTTTGAAGGAATATCTTAGAGCAACTAGTCTACATTGAGGTATTACTTTACTAAATTTCATTATTATTAACTACTCTTCTCAGGGGTTGTGTAACACTATTTCTGGGAAGAGGTAAGTAAACTCATCCCAAAAGAGAATTGATAGTGGACCAAAGTAAGGATACTCTTTGGTTAAAAGTGTCCCAGGGACCCCAATCCCTGGCATCCCTATATCCAAAGAGTCTGGAATGCTTGGGTGGAAAGTTCCATCCCAGGCCCCTCCCCTGGGAGTCGCCTCAGTCCAAACTCCATCCCGGAGAAAGCCCCTAAATGATGACCCCTCTTCATAGATGCTCAAGACTACTCCTACAGGATATTAAATTGCCTCCCCCCACCCCGAGAACAAGCAGGTGGTTTCCTGTCTTCCTTCCTTATCTCCATCCCGGAGGGGACTGGAAGGCCACCCAGGAGCATTGGTATCCATTAAACCTGACAACCAATAGGTTTTATTTGGGTTACTTACAGGAGTATGGATGAGGATTATTTACAGGAACAGAAATGTCTCAAAGACAGCTGCATCACCACAAACCCAGCCCAACATGAGTGACAGCTCACAAAGCTGAGAACTGCACACCTTCCAGGCAGTTCAGCTGATCTGAACCTCTCCAGACAGCTCAGTCAGTGTCTGCCTTTTCAGGTAGTTTGGCTGGTCTCTGATTCTTGGGCTGGTCTCTCTGCCTCTTCTTGTCAGCAACCTGAGAAAGATCACTCAACAGTCCTTACAAGAGAGGGAGGGGCCTTGTCAATCCACTCAGTTTCAGAAACTTTGTAAGGCTTAGTTGTTTTCTTCCCAAGCTGAATGCTTCACCTTTCTTAGGACATCCTGTGTTCTAAGTACCTTTCCTCCAGATGGAAAATTTTACATAGTATATTAAGCATTTCAGATTTGAGATGACTCAGCAAGTAAAGGCACGTGGCACAAGGCTGATGACCTGAGTTCAGTCCCTTGAACTCATATGGTGGAAGAAAAGAACCTATGCCCCAAAGTTGTCCTCTGACTGCCACACTCTGGGTACTCTGTGACACACACACACACACGTGCACACAAAGCATGTGAACACAGAGAGAGAATTTATGTATAAATTATTTTAAAATTTCCAGTTTGAAAGACAAACAGCAACATGTTTTCTTATTCTTCTATCCACAGACTTATATGTTATATATGAAACTGACCTGGTAGAATTAATGTGGTTTGGTTTTATCAGAAATTAAATGCATGATTAGGATATTTGTGTATTTGTGGGGTTTCTTTTTTTCGCAAATCCTGTCAAAAACAACACAGTTTGTTGTTGTAGTTGTCACTGTCGTGTTTTTTCTTCTTTAATATTTGATGAGGGATGTCCTATGGAATATGCATTGTTCTTCTTGGTTAATAAATAAATCTGCTTTGGCCTATGGCAGGGAAGAATATAGCCAAGGTAAAAGAGATATAGAGAAAGAAGGCAAAGTCAAGGAGATGCCATGTAGCTGCCAAAGGAGACAGTCGCTGGCTCCTTACCAGAAAACCACAGCCTCTTGCCAATATATAGATTAATAGAAATGGGTTAATATAAGATATAAGAGCTAGTTAGAAATATGCCAGAGTCATTGGCTGAACAGTATTGTAATTAATACAGTTTCTGTGTGATTAATTGGGTTTGAGAAGTCAGGGAACAAGCAGTCTCTGCCTACAAATATTTGTTTATTTATTTCTATTTTATGTGCATTGGTGTTTTGCCTTCATGTATGCCTAGGTGAAGGTGTCAGATCCTGTGGAACTGGAGTTACAGACAGCTGTAAGCTACCCTGTGCGTGCTGGAATTGAACTCAGGTCCTCAGAAAAAGTAGCCAGTGCTCTTAACTGCTGAGCCATCTCTCCATGGTCTTTCTTTTATAGTTCAAAATCTTGGCTTTCTCTTACTACCTACACTGAGTGATGAAGTCCATGATGTGCAGATCTGGATTCAGGTGCTGAGCAGACCACTGTGCCTGAGACAAGATGAAATTGTTTGGAAACCTTTATCAAACTTCTCTTCTGCTCCAGTAAAATCAGGTTCCTGTGTCCTGGGCTTGCCAGTGTTGCCCAATTATTAAAACTAAATTCATTTCTTTCTTATATCAACCTGCTTGACTCATCATGCTCATTCCCACTTGTGCCTAGTTGACACATGTTGAGTTAGCCTCCTGCATCTGACCATACAAGTTGCCTTGCTTCAGTGGCCTCTCTACCACATGATGACAATTATGCTAGTATATCAACCAGTTATCAACACTTTACATGGTGTCTGTACAATACAACATTTAGGCTGTTGACTGGGTTGGAATATGACCTCCTTAAAGACATGTTCAAGTCCTATTCTGAATCTGTGAATGAAACTATTTTGTAAACAGGGTCTTGGAAGATATAATCAGGTTGAGATAAGGTCAAACTAGGTTCAGGTAAGCCCTAGATCCAGTAGAACTGGTTTTCTTATATGTGTGGACCCAAGAAAGAGCTGCAAAAGGCTCACTCAGGGGGGAACGCTTTGTGAAGGTGGCAGTGGAGGTCATGTGTACATCTGAAAGCCAAAGGCTCTCCGGGAATGCCAGCTGAGAAATGCACAGAATAGCCCCTTCTCAGGTCCCTCCGCAAGGACCCAGTCTCACCAACACCTTAACTCTGGACTCCTAGATTCAAGAATTGTAAAATAAAATACATCTTTGCTTAATTATCAGTTTGTGCTGCTTTTTTATGGCAGCCTCAGAAATTCATATGATTTCTCTCACGCTTTTGTAAATTTATTCAGTTATTCTAACAAACATTTCTTCAGCACCTACTATCTGCCAGGGACTTTTTCTTTCTGGATGTTATGGAAAGCACCATAATTTTAAAAAAAAAAAGGTATCTCTTAACAGTCTAGTTGAGAGATAAGGTTATGTAAATCTAGGGAGGGAGTCCTAGGAGTGCTGTTGAGGAAGCAGGGAGGACACTTACTCTAGCCCAGGGTTCAGGGAAGGCATGCTGGAAGAGATAAAGGCATGGAAGAATCTTGAAGAATGCAAGCAGTACAGGAAATTGGAGGCAGGAGGGAATAACAGTCTTTTCCTCCCACATTGGGCTCTAAATGCAGCCCCTTCCTGCAGCCAAGGGACTTCCACAGAAGATGAAAGTGTATGATTCTTCTGACTGATTCTCACAGCCTGAAGTCTCTTACCAGCCTGGCTTTATGAAACAGGTCCATTCTTCTTAGACTCGGTTTGAAGAAAGAAGAAGTCTGCTTTGTGGGGAAGGGTTGTTTGGGATTTGTTTTATATTTTCACATCTAGATGTCACATTGCTGTCACGTGGTTCAATACCAGTTGTCTTTCATTGGTTTTGAAAGACAAAATGCTTCAAATCCAGACTAGAGAAAGTAAGATCCACCTGGGTGTGATGTTATGTACTTGCAATCCCAGATATGGCAGAAGGATCACAAATCCAAGGCCTATCGGGGCAGCTAAACTAGGGTCAGTCTCAAAAAATTATTTCAAAGGGTATGAAAGCAGCTTAGTGGCAAATTGTTTGCTGCACACACTCTGGGCTCAATCACAAACTCTGGAGGAGCACAGATTCTCCCAAGAGGGATTACTGGCTCCTTCCAATGACAACGAAATAGTGATAAAAGAGGAAGATGATCAAAATGAAAACATACTGGCAATCTGGAAAACAGAATAACTAAAATATGACTTTTAAAACAGCCGGTGTGGTGCACTTCTTTAACACTTCTTTAATCCCCGCACTCTGGAGGCAAAGTCAGGCTTGTCCCTGAGTTCAAGGCCAGCCTAGTCTACAGAGTGAGTTCCAGCACAGCCAGGACTACACAGAGAAATACAGTCTTGAAAAAAACAAAAAACAAGCAAACAAATAAAAAAAAAACAACCTCATATAGTTTCATCAACCAGAGATGATCACCATATTAATATTTTGATGGATTTCCCACTGGACTGTTTTCCAGGCATAGTTCTTTCATTGTGTTTGTTTCTGTGTACTCATAAGTGATGTGCCATTCAGCCTTTTACACACAGCATTACATTTTCCAAGCCCTTGAGAAACTTCTGATAAACATTATTTTAATGGTTCTGAAGATTTGATTGTATGCATGCTCATAGTTTACTTAACCAAGCTTAGAGTTGGCCATGTAAGTTAGATCATAACTTTTTAAATAGCCTTCAGATAAGCATAATGTGTTTTTAAGTGGCGATTTTAACTAATTTCATCATAGACAGTGACCATTTTGTTGTCAAGAAGTTGACTTCAAAACAAACCAAAAGAAATGATACAGATTTGGACTTTATAATATAAAATAAACAACAATGTCAGCAGCTCTCCACTTTCATTCCGCTAAAGACCGTTTTCTTCTTTGTCCTAAAGTTCTGTTTTGCTGGGACAATTGTCGCAACTTCCTAGTAAAGCTGGGTGTGAAGCAGTATTGTTCTGGGACCTCTACCCTTCTCATTAGACCACATAGTAGCCAAGTCTCCTGTTGTTCTGACTCAAGACAAGCACCTCAATGATAGCCCAGACTCCTGCTTTACTCTTCAAGCGACACCCTTGTGAATTCACTCAAGTTTGTATTGCAACTAGTCTGGCTGACCCTATCAAGTCTATATTTTTCTTAAGCCATCATTCCTATCTCATCCCCATGATGCTTCATTAGAACCTCTCTCACCTAAATAGTCTAACCACTTGTCTTAGTTGGGTTTTATTGCTGTGAAGAGACACCATGACTGTTGTAAGTCCTATAAAGGAAAACATTTAATTGGGATGGCTTATATTTTCAGCAGTTCAATCTTATCATCATAGCAGGGAACGTGGCAGTGTGCAGGTAGACACAGTGCTGGTTACATCCAGGTCAGTAGGCAACAGGAAGTGAACTGAATGTCACACTGAGGGAAGCTTAAGCAAAGGAGACCTAACAGTCCTCCCCCCTCCCCCCGTCCCACGGTAACACACTTTCTCCAATAAGGTCACACCTACTTCAAAAAATCCACAGCTCCTAATAGTGCCACTCCCTATGAAATTACAGAAGCCAATTGCATTCAAACTACCACACTATCATCGGGGTCACACAAATGCATGAGTGCATGCCCATGCACACACACACACACACACACACACACACACACACACACACACACTATGCTTTTTTATCAGTTTCTCTGGTTTTTTTACTTTTTATTGTAGTCACTGTACTGCTATAAAAAAAAAACCTTACACTGAGTTATTTATAAATGAACAGACTGCTCACAGGTCTAGAGACAGGAAATGACACCTGGTGGAGGCTGCTCTCTGTTTCCAAGACATTGTCTTCTTGCTGTGTTCTCACCTGGTGAGCAACAACAAAGAACCAAAATTGATGGAAGATCCAGGAAGCTTTCAAAGTCCTTTCTTATGAGGATCCCTGATAGGGGAGTTCAGCCAATCACTTTCTGTTTATTTGGCATGTCGCCCTTAGGCTAAAGCCTACCTATAAACCTGCCAGGGCGTTCCCGCTAGCTCTCTCTCGCCTGGCTCCTGCGTCTGGAGGGATCGTTTGGATTCTGGTGTAAGCTGGTGTAAGTCTTACTTCTGTTATTAAAGCTGTGTATTTTGTATTAAGATAGTCTGGGGACTTTTCATTAACAATCGCCCTGTGGCTTCAGATCCCTAAGGTCCTCCCAGTGGACTGACTGCTTAGTACCTTTATCATGCGGTTTACACTCCAACATATAAAATTTGGAGGCACACAAATACTCAAACCATAGCAGTAACCCATCTACTTCCAATATCTCCTGAAGTTCTAGTCCTTGTCCAAATCTATACCTGATCCAGATCCTCTTACCTGTGTTTATCTAGTTGGGCTTTTGAGAGACACCTGTGCAGAACAGAACAGCCACTCAGTTACTGCTGTAATCACCGAGTTAAATGTTCTCG
Organism: Myodes glareolus; assembly: GCF_982192425.1. NCBI lineage: Eukaryota > Metazoa > Chordata > Mammalia > Rodentia > Cricetidae > Myodes > Myodes glareolus. Next base: position 3,305,983 of record NC_142026.1, on the reverse strand, counting down.
TGCTTCTGAGGCTAAGCACACTGCCCACCCCCAGCTCACTTTACTGCTGAGATCACCCATCCCTTACCCGCAACAGACTTCGCCTCCACAATGTGCAGAGCTTACAGTAGCACCACCACTCTCACTCTGACTACAATAAGCCAATAAGTGGCAAAGCCACCACTTTGAAAGACTCTTGCAAGACCATATATCTGGATAGAAGTCCTCAGACTTTTTTCATCAATCGTTTAATAGTAAAAGCTGACTGTGAAGGTTGCCTGTGGTTTCTGTGACATGTCCACACAAACCTGGTGTCTGAAACAATAGAAGTATATACTGTCATAGCTGTGAATGCCAGATGTCCAGAGTCAGTCTTCCTGCACCAAAGTCAAACGTGTCTACAGGGCTGCAGTTACTCCTAAAACTGTAGGGGTCAATACAGCCCTGTTCGCTTCTAATTTTAGTGGCTACTGGTGTTCTCCATTCAATCTGCCTGCTTCAAAGATAAGTTGTTTTTAATCTTCTCTCTGTGTTAAATCTGGCTCTGCCTTCCTTTTATAAGGACTCGCCAGGTAACCCAGGGTGATCTCACATAAGGCTTATCAGACTCCTTACTGAGTCACATCTTCTATCACTTCTCTTTACTTCTCTTATACAGGGAGTGGGACCTGATGATACTTGTGGCTGTTATTCATTATACTTATTAACCTCAATGAAAACAAGGCAATTGTGATCTTTATTTAGCCCTCCAGAAGTGAATAGTAGTGTCTCACCAAAGAAATATTCATGTGTGGGATCAGAGTACTGCTCTAGACATCAACAGGAACACTGAATGTTGTGCATAACTGTGGTGTTCGTTGTCTCTAACATCAGACAAGCCCTGCAGCATCCTACACCCCCAAGGTTTTTAGATAAAGGTTTATGACTCTGGATTTCCCTACTTCAAGCAGCTGTCTGCATGGCCTTTCATGGCTCTCTCGGATACACATCAGTCCAGGAAGGCAGGCAGTGTAGGGATTGTCGTGCCTGTTTTAGAGCTAGGGAATCAGAGGACTGCCTGTCTTATTGAGTATCCACATTAGTCAGTAGCAAAGACTAACCTTCATGGAGTTCATCAGAGCTGCCTCCCCAGAGACAGGCAAACTGAAATCAATTACTCTTCAAAGCATATAATTTGAATCTTTTTACTGGTGAAGGTTAGAAATAGCTCTGTGAGTCTTGTCAAATGACAAAACAGATAGGCCCTGAGCCAAAATCAAACAAAGGAGACAAGGTACAAGAAAATATTGGAGGGAATCTAAAGGCAGCTGTGGAGGCCACCTGCGTGCTGACCGACTCGACTGCTGTGCTCTGTTGGTTAGTTGTGTTTTTTGGTGGTGGTGGTGGTGGTGGTGGTGGTGGTTTTTTTGGTTTTGGCATGTGTGTGTCTTTTTTTCTATGAATGCATTATCTGGTTTGAGGTTTGGGAAAGGAAAAAAACGCTACACTCACGTAGAAATTTACATTCTGTTGCAGGCAAGTCGACAGTTCACTTCTAAATTGCAGATAATGGTGCTTCCCCGTTATAGCATTATCATGAGAATTAAACAAGAGCATGTGAGATGCCGAGCACATAGACCTTGATGAACACAAATGACCTCCTCTCTTTCTCTTGTTCTCCCTTGAGAAAACCTGTCAGACAACTGAAACTTCTGAGACTCAGGGTCCCATCTCACAAGCTGCTGAGCGGGGCTGGGGTGTGGAGGGGGGAGTTAGGGTGTGGAAGCGGGGTGTTCCGGGACAGATCAAGTCACTTCAGTGGAACACACTGTCCTCTTTGGAATTTACTCCGCGGTGTGTCTTCTCTAGCCTAGGCCAGGGCCAACTTGCAATCCCCTCGGTTTATCCCTCTCCCTGTGTATTTTGATCTTTACATCCCTGTAAGATACTGCTTTCTTCACCAGTGATACAAATGAAACCTGAATAGCACACGGAGGCTTCCATGTTAAAGGACAGAATTGTGAACACTATTGTCCGTTTTTCTGTTTTCTCCAAGCCCTATTCTATCCTTTAACTACTGTGCACAAAATCACATCAACCTGGCTTCAAATGTCCATGATCTCCACTCTAGCCTGCGTTTCAATTCCTTGCTCTGATTACTCTTGACCTTGACATCCCCTCTTTATCATCCTCTTTATACCTGTTTCAGAGGCGGCATTCCTGATCCTCCTGCATTGCTGCATCACTTCAGCTGTGAGACGCCCTGGCTCCCCTTGTGCTACTCTCTCAAGGAACGCTGTTTATGCTCCTATCTTTGAAAGGAGAACACGTCCCTTGAGTTCCCCACCATTGGCTGCAATGTATTACTTCTCTATCTAAGTGCCAGAGGCTTCCAAGTCTCTGAGAAAAGAACTCAGAGCTAATTAAATGGGAGAAAAGAAGCTACTGCGTGTAAAGTCCAACTAGTCTCAGCATCAGATTTCCGCTATATTCTCAGCTCCACCCAGCTCACTCCAACAGCCCCTTAAGACTTTTTGCTGGGCTTTTCCCTCCTACTATGTGGATCCCAGGAACAGAACTCAGTTGTCAAGCTAGGCAGCAAATGCTTTTACCACTGAGTCATCGTGCCAGCCCCGACTTGCATATTCTTGACTCTCAGTGTTCATACTCATCAAACTTAGCTTTTGCTTGCACCAGGGGACAATTATTTTAACTGCCCAGGTCACCAGTTTCCCCATTCCCCTAAACAGTCATATTTTCCTCCTTTCATTCTCAGCATGTAGTCACAGAAATTAATTTGCCTCAATTACTATCTTTCTCATATGGGCCACTATCTCCAGCTTCAGAAACTGAATCTGGCACCTCTAGCCAAGCCCCTCCCTGCTTCTTGATCCCAACACACTCTGCTTGTCCCAACAATTACCATTCCCACCTTTCCTGATAGTTCCTTTTCTCAGTTTACTACTTTCCACTTACAAGTGTTTGACTCTAAATCCCAGTGTATTTCCTGCCTTTTCTCTTGCTTCCACTTTTTGGTTTCTTGAAGAGTTATTATGCTCAGTCAATGTGTGCTTATTATCTCAACAGTGAGAAGACTTAGGTGAGAGGGTCATAGGTTTGAGTCAGCCTAAGCTAATAGGGAGACCCTGACTCAGGAAAAAAAAGTTGTTCTCCTCACCACAATGCTACCTTCTTGCCTTCTGTCACTGCAGCCCTCCAATAGAGTAAAGAGTTTGCAGAGCCCACGCACCTAACAGCACTTCTGCTAGACCAGCACTCCAGTGCCATCTGCCCAATGAGCCCCAGGTTCCGAAGGCCGCAGTCCTTTTGTCCTCCATGGTTACACTGCACCAGCAAGGCACTCAGGCCTAGGCCTGAAAAGTGGCAAGGACAGCTATTCACATGAGTGTGCACAAAGCTTTGCTGTGTAAGTTAGAGTGAGCATACACTTGCAAAGAGGTCCCTTCAGAGTATGGACAAGGACTGAGACCCTTTCTCAAATAATGATGATGATGATGATAGTTTTAATTTAAACAAAATACATATAGCATAAAGTTTTCCACCTTCACTGTTTGCAAGCATATAATCATCCACTTTTCCAAATGCACAAAAGTGAAGTATGGTATCCATTAAAAGAACTTTTTAATTCCTGTTCCCTCCCACTCCTGGTACCCGTTTTCTCTCTCCATTGATTTAGTCATTCAAGGTACCTCATTAAGTAGAATATTTATTCTTTTGTGACTGGCTTACTTCACTTAGCATAAAGTCCTTCAGACTCATTCATGTTGAAGTATGTGCTAGAATTTTTCTTCCTCTTTAAAGCTGAATGATATTCCACCCAGGTTACGTACCACAAATATCCATCCCTCTGTTAATGGACCCTTAGGTTACTTCCACCTTTTGGCAATTGTGAATAATGATGCTAGGAGTGCAAATGTCTGTATGCCCCTTGATGGTTTATACTTTTTAAATATTTAGACATACAGCATGTGGCCTCCATTTCTGTTCCTGGGGTAGGCTCAACAAATGCTAAAAGTAGACCTTCATGAAACATGAGCATTCCCATTTACCAAAGACAGAAGCCTGCTTTTACCTTAAGTGCCAGCTCCCCAGCTCCAGGGAAACTTCCATGCAGATGTACACTGAGAGTATGCAGGGAAGAATCCCAGACTGATCCCTGATGTCTGCCCTAGGCACACCTGATGCATTCCTTGACCTAGTCGCAACTCTTCATTTCATATGGGAGAAAACTGAAGTCAGGAGCAGTTAAACTTCTCACCCTCTCTGGTGAGGGGCAAACTAGAACAAAGACTTGGGTCTATACACTGGGTCTGAGCATTGACTTTTGCAGGACTGGAAGAGACCTGGTCCTGAGAAGGCATGGGTAAAAGACTTCTCAGGCTTTTCACAGAGCTGCAGGTTTATGTTCAGAAAAAAAGTTTAAAACAGGATGAAATAATTAATTCATAAAGATGTCATGTGAGAAAAATGTATTTGCAGGTTTTCTAACAAAGCCAAGAGTGTTATGAATTAAGAAGAGATTGTTTTAGTCAGCAGGCGACTGGGGCTGTTCTAGCTTAATTTTAATGAAAAAGATGTAAGCAATCAGTTTGGAGACACACACAAAAATACTTCTTTAATAGCAAGATTGAGTTCAAGGAATTTAAATGAGGATACACTAGCTAGACTTTGGAAATGAGGTGTCGAGGCAGGAATGAGCAACCCAGTACTTAATGCTAGTCTTTCAATAGACACAGTGCATAACTGACAGGCATGAAGTGAGAATATGGCAGAGAAGACAGTTTGGAATTTGTTTATGACTGACCAACTAACTGCAGGATATATTCTTGATTATTCTGAAACACTAGCTTCCTTTGAATACAGAGGAAGTAGCGTCTACCTTTCCCTGTTGCTATGACAACTAAAGATGACAGTGCAGTAGAAGATATGAAGATACACATATAGAAAAGAGGCACTTGAGTTATTAGTGATATAAAATCTGTACTGTTCATTTGCTCACTGACATTTTGCTACACAGCTGCTAGGCAGCTGGCATAACAAGCGCCTCCGCCATACTAGCAGTGCAATGTGCAAGACTCAGAGGCACGAGCAGCTCCGCCATATTGGGCTGGGCGGGGCAAGCAGGCAGTACCTGTTTTTGACCTAGGAATGTCACAGCTTAGATTATTAAGTGCTTAGTGATTTAAAAATGCAAAACAAAAATGCTCCTGTATAGTAAAAAATTACAGATTCACAATAGGACAGATTCAGACATAAAAGACCTCTAAATGTGTCACAGTGTTAGATGACTGTACGTAGGCTTGGGAGAGAAAAGCAAAAAAAATAGAGAGAGAATAAAGTTAATGCCTTAAAGAAAAAGGGTAAAGTCTTTAAAGAGACAGAGTACAGATAGTTATAGATTTAAAAAAAATAAGCCACGTAAAAATGGAAAATTCACAGAGAGTCTGGATTATGTACATTATGTTTTCTTTAAAGTTTTTGACTGTGAAGGAGCTAAATACAAAGAGACATTTCATTGTATGGGCTGCTATGCTGATCCAACATGTATGTTCTAAAGGTATCATGACTTCCAAATTTGGGTCTAAGGATATGTTGCTTTGGAAAAGAGGTTCTTCGCTTGTTTCCACAGAGAATGAGACCCTGTGGATTGCTTCTATCCCAATATTACCATATAGATCATATACTACCATATAGATCACACCCTCCTGAAAGGTTGCTGTGAACACCCTCAAAAAATTACTTCACTCAACTGCCAACTGAGAAGAACCTGACACAAAGGATACACCATAAAAGACCTGATTAACAACACCCCTATACAGCAGGAAGAAGTTTGGAGAGAAAGTTTATAAATGTTCTTTTACATTTAAAGGGGGAGATGATACAGGTATGAATAATTTGCATTGGTATGGATTTTAAGGTCAATTTTGTTATATGTATATGTATTTCTGCTCTTGATTAAGGTATTGTGATTGTATAGTTCATTTAAAAATGTAATGTATAATTAGTAAATATAGGTTGTTAATAGATAATCATTGATAATAGTCAAGATAATAGTCAAGTCATGTTAGTTAGATTTTCTAGAAATACATAGATATATTTCAGATAGGCATTCTTCATATCTTTCAAAGACTAAAGAATATGGCATTTAATGTTTTAATAACTTAGGGTTTTTCATGACAATGAGACACGTCTGCTCCTGACAACACCAGTTACTTCAAGAGGAAGATGGGCATTGAAGAGGCTCCTTATGGAGTTGGTTAACCATTTGGGCAAGAAACTTTTCTTGCCTGGACTATTGCATAAACTGGACACAGAGAACCCGCAGAGAGAGGACTGCTGAACTTGCCTAAAGGTGAGATGGTCTTTCAGGGTTCCTGATTCATGAAAGAGTCTGTGAGACATTCTGCAGGACACAGCAGATAGTGACTGAACTGTCTTTGAAATTTCCTGCTTCATGGAAATGTCTGCTGGATACTATGGTCCTGTAGGCCGAAGATGAATGCTCCAATGGTACAGAGGAACTTTGGGTGACTGTCCAGGCAGCGAGATGTCTCTGTCATTTCTAGAGTTTTGGAAGTTGCTTACTTCTTGTTTACTTAGGTAATATTATATCCTTCTGGAGTCTTTGATGGAGTTGAAGAATGGTTAGTTATAGCTATAGTTTTTCTTAGTTATGATAAAATATAAAATAGATATAAGTATTGTAACTGTAATTCTTGCTTGATAACTGTTTTGTTATATGTAATTTTACTATGTTAAAGTTAAAGCCTTTCTCTTTTGTTTAAACAGAAAAAGGGGAAATGATGGAGGAGGGTCATCTGTCTATGTGTTACTTTCATTGGTTAATAAAGAAACTGCCTTGGCCCTTTGATAGGACAGAAAATTAGGTAGGCGGAGTAAACAGAGCAGAATGCTGGGAGGAAGAAGGCAGTGAGGCAGTCGCCATGATTCTCCTCTCCGAGACAGATGCAGGTTAGAATCTTTCCCAGTAAGCTACCACTTTGTGGTGCTACACAGATTACTAAATATGGGTTAAAGCAAGATGTGAGAATTAGCCAATAAAAGGCTGAAACTAATGGTTCAGGCAGTGTTTAAATGAATAGAGTTTGTGTGTTGTTATTTCTGGGTGTAAAGCTAGCCATGTGGGAGCCAGGCAGGAACGCAGCCCGCCGCTCCTTCTACACTAGGGAGTCTGTTCTAGTCAGTCAGGGTTATTACTGCTGTGATGAAACAGCATGGAAAGAGCAGCTCGGGGAGGAAAGGGTTTATTTTGTTTACATTTTTACATCATTGTTTATCATCAAAGGAAGTCAGAACAGGAACTCAAATGGCAGAAACCTGGAGTCAGGAGCTGCTGCAGAGGCCATGGAGGGGTGCTGCTTATTGGCTTGTTCCCCCATGGCTTGCTCAGCCTGTTTTCTTATAGAACCCAGGAACACCAGCCCAGAGGCAGTCTCACCCATCAAGAGCTGGGCCCTCCCCCATTAATCACTAATTAAGAAAATGCACTATAGGCTTGCCTACAGCCTGATCTTACAGAGGCATTTCTCTCCTTTCAACTCTAGTTTGTGTCAAGTTGATGAAAAACTAGTCAAGAGAGAACCACACACTCCATCCAGGTGGAGCAAAACAAAGCTCCCACTTCTCTGCCTCATAACTCCTCTCTGCACCGTCTGGCCATCTGTTGCCCCTGAATATGTTCACAGTGTCTCAGGGCAAGCCAACAGCCAGTGTTTTGTTTAGTGTCAGAAATACTTCCAGTCAATGAGTAGGCATGCCTCTGTAACAGAAATTAGATGATAGATGGCTTGGGCTGAGCCTTCAGCTATACCATGTATACTATGAGTCACTTCAGTCTCCCCAACTATATAATAAGGATCTATAATCCTACCTTTACCTTGTAGAGTTAATATGAGGCCTAAGTTGATATGTATGAGTGTAACTGTGACAGAGCTTGCTCAATGCTTTATCAGCATTAGTTAATTTTAATAAGAGATGCAATAATCATTGGCACTGAAGATTCTCCCATTTCCATTACTAACATGGTCTTGTCCCTTTGAAGCTCTTCCCACACTGAGTGATGTTATTGAGGACTGTAATACGAAGAGCCTCAAACACTATAGAGAACCTCCAGCACCGAGCCTGGCACCATTAAACATAGATCCACTAGCTTCATCTTAACCAACTGCTGCACACTCAAGTCAGCTCAACCTCTCTCTTTCCAACTCTAGGTTAAATACAACAGCTATACACTCAGAATGAATATACTCTCTCTGAATCCTTTAAGCCAACAATCTTCCTTCTGGCAAGCCATCCAGGGTAAATGATCCCTTTAAGAGAAATCCATAGATGTACAATATTTTTGTAACAGAGATTAGAAGTGAAGCTCTAACAGAGCACAAAGATAAAAACCATTGCTGTGTTCCAAAGGAGGTGCGAATCCAAATGCAGGATTTAAAAAAGACTCAGCTGAAAATGGGTTTTATAAATCTCTGGAACACCTAGCTTACATTTGAGATATGAAAGGTCTGGGGTGGGGGTGGGGAGGGAGAAGAGATCTGTGGAGAGGGTTTCTCAAGAAGAAACTGTGCCGTGTGAAAAAAATGTTTGTCCCTGCACTTCAGGCCTCGGGAAGAGCACTCACAGGGATCATTTCTGAGCTTGAGAGGACAGCTGGAGGAGCTGGAAGACAAACCCTGGGTTCTGATTTGAATTTGAGAAAGTGACTAGCAGCAGCCAAAAAGGAAGTATAATAGTAGATCAAACATGATAGTGGGTCAGGCATGGGTCCCCATAAACTGTAAGCAGAAGCTCGAGAGTTCTGCCTGCCAGACCTGTAACAGGGGAGCCTACAAAAAGCCACATGGGCGGAACATGACAGAGCAAGTCTGTATGAAGTGGACCGCTGATGACAAGGCCCCATGAAAGTGGTCAGCGAAAGGCATCAGCATTCTCAGAAGCCAGCAGCAAGGTGCACCTTCCTTCCCATGCACCATGTAAGAACCTTCCTGTTGCACACCTGACCGCTGACCCATTTCTGCCCTGCTAGCTGGAAGAAGTCAGCAAGTAGTTGACACTAACATGCCGCCTACATGGGCATAGAAAAGGCTTACCTTTAAAACAAACAAGCAAACAATAAATAAATAAGATTAAAAGGTTTGTTTCTTTTTTTTCCTGGAATGGACATTGTCACTTCTAAACAATGCTCATGGTACTTCAAGTAAATTTATAATCACAAAAATCATGGCAAGATTGGTTAATGGGTAAGAGCCTGCTGCCAAACCTTGCTTCCTAAGTTCAATAACCAGAAACTGTATGGTGGAAAGACCTGCTCCCTGTCCTTAGTATGTATGTCCTGGTAGACTCACATACCACACAGAGATAAACAAGTAAGTTTTTGTTTTGTTTTGTCTTGTTTTGTTTAAGATAAGGAAAGTCTTATCTTGGAGATGTTCAAGTTTCCTTTGGAATCTTGAAAAGATATTCGGAAAAAATTAAGTCAAAATTTTGAGGCCAAACTCTGCTTTCTGGATATTTTCTGTAAGCCTAATTTATCAAATATGCTATTAATATATTCTTTTTATCATGGAGAAAATTAGGAATAATCTAAGTATCAATTATAGCAAAATGATTAATTATAAAAAGATATATCTCATTTATGTTTTAATGTACATAAACATCAAGCTTCAAATGTAGACTATCAAATGACATATATGTATGCTTATATAATGAGTTTAAGTATATGCATATATGCACACTTAGTGAATGAAAGGAAGCATGCTATGAGTTAAAATAGTTATTTCTGAAGCTAGAATCGATCTTGAAGATCCATTTCGTGTGTGTGTGTGTGTGTGTGTGTGTGTGTGTGTAGGGACCCTCAGAGGCCAGAGGAGGGCACTGGATTCCCTGGAGCTAAAGTTAGTCAGTTGTGAGCTACCCAGCATGGGCACTGGGATCCAAACTCAAGATGTCTAGGAGAGCAGCACGCACTCTCCACCCCTGAGCCGTCTCTCCAGCACTGAAGCAGGAATTTTTGCTCTCTTGTGTGTTCTCTTGTATATTTTCAGTGTTGTCTTTCCTTTCTTTGCCTGTACTCTTCAACTGCTTCCCTAGAGTGGGTATGGAGTCACTGTTCTGTGCTTCTGACACTGCATTCTGCAAACCGTTAATTCCAGGGCATACAGTGCACGATAGTGAATTCAAAATATTGAATGGCTTTGTAAAAGAAGATTTCTTGAAATTTGTTTAATCCAGGACTTACTTTTCACAACTCTTTTTCAACCATACACAATGATTAAAACAAAGCAAAGCCAAACAAAACTTCGAGCAATTGAAAACAACCCACCCAGGAAAAAGTACCCTCAACTGTAATTCACTGAGAAAGTGAGAATTTATTGCTAAGGAACTGGGCTACTCTTAGTATTGACCCATTCTTTTCAGGGACTATTCTTTTTGTTGTTTTTTTTTTTTTTTGCTTAATCGAGACAGGGTTTTTCTGTAGTTTTTGGAGCCCGTCCTGGAACTCGCTCTTGTAGACCAGACTGCCTTGAATTCAGAGATCCGACTGTCTCTGCATCCTGAGTGCTGGGATTAAAGGAGTGTGCCACTACCGCCCAAATTCAGGAAGTATTCTTGATACAGATCTTATTTTTTCTCATTACTAGAAAGCAAGAGACACTGCCTACTGTTCTCCAAAGACTTCATTCCATCTCTTTCAAAGCCAAAGAAAGCTAACAGGAAGGAAAAGTGGACATGACTGGTGGGTGCAGTGAACTCAGAGGCCTTAGCAGTCAAGCTACAGCTTCCTTCCCTTCTTCCTTCCTTTTTTTTTTTCTTTGAGACAGGGTTTCTCTGTGTAACAGCCTTGGCTATTTGGCTATCCTAGAACTAAATCACTTTATAGACCAGGCTGCCTTCACACTCACAGGGCGTTCTCCTAGACTGTGTTACTTTATAATTGGGTGCTCTATCATGTGGTAAATGAAGTCTTCCCTATATCAGTAGTAAATGTCATGCCATATTTTGCTGAATTAGATCACCTTGAATGAACCCTGTGATCACTAAAGCTCTAGTGTCACAAGGAGGAAGGCCAGATTGCATAACAGGAAGAAAGATAATACAGACCAGGATGTCTGCAGCAAGATAGTGTCTTCTAGACATTACAAGGAAGCTACGCCCACAAAATCTCAAAAATAGGGTCACCTAAACAAGCATGCAAAGCCTTCAGAGCCATCAAGGCAGAAAGAGAACAATACATTTCTAGTCTCTATGGTAATAGTTCTACAGTCGCTATGGTAACAAACAGGTGTTTTTCTCCTTGCCAAACAATTTCCCACAGCTTACACCCACAATCCTGGAGTCCTTTACAGGGATGTATGGAGCTCTTGGTACTTCCGCCCACACACCTCTTTACCCTTCAGAATGTCCACATCCTTACCTCCAGGTTGCAGAAGTACAAACCTTTGTATTCTCAGCAAAGGTGGTAAAACTCCATCATATAGTACTTAAATGGGCTGGAGAGATAGCTCAGTGTTTATGAGTACCAGATGCTCTTCCAAATGACCTAGGTTCAATTACCAGCACCTACATGGCAGTCACAACTGTCTGTAACTCCTATTCCAGGGAATCTGACATTTATATAAGACATACATGCAGAGAAAACACTGCGTAAAATACAAATAAAAGGTGATGCCTATTGTTAGTCTTAGCACTCAGGAGGCAGAGGTGGCCAGAGCTCTGTGGGTTGGATGCCATCTTGGTCTATATAGTTAGTTCCAAGCTAGCCAGGACTACATAGTAAGATCCTATCTCAAAAAAAATATTAAAAAATCCTATAAAACCATGATAAAAACATCAATTTTGTTTCTCAAATACAAATCTCTTAAAATATTGGCTTTAATCTCCACATTCCCACTTTTGAAATTGAGCAAGAAAAATCCCCAGTGATAAGCATTCACAGATAGGGGGAATTGGAGACACTTTAAAGACCAGCTGGGAAGTATTTTTTTTAATAATCTTTATTTCACTTAGGTCCTTGTGGCGAGAACTCTGTGGTTAGAACATCGTAAAAGAGCAATCACATCGTGTGGCCAGAGAGGAAAAAGATGTTATATTAGAAGAAAAATATACAAAAACCATAAATAATATATAAACAGGGTCACCCAATATAAGCTACTAAGTCACTGGGAGTTATTAAAATTCTTTGTTATTTATGGCCCATTTTACAAGCAATCATTCTTTCCTTCTTCCAAATGTGCTCTGTGTGAATGACAGAAAGCCTATGCTCCTCCAGTGCTATTCTGGCTAATTCAGAGGTTTAATAATTTTCCTAATGGAAAAAGTTCAAATTCACACACACACGCACACACACACACACACACACACACACACACACACACACAGGGTTCATGGACTCCCTGGCAGAGGAGATCATATGGCCTGAGATCATATTAGAAATGTGGAACAGCACATATAATTGTTTTCTTTTTCAACACACACTGGTGCTCTTCAATATTGGTTTGCCTCCATTCCAAACTCTTGGCACAGTCCTTTCTTATGTCCTTGAATGGAGTGAAAGCATTTATTGTTGGTGTCTTATCTAAGAAAACAGACAGATAGACTGGTGAAAACATGCAGTTAGAAGATTCAAATTCAAATGAGCTAATCTGGATATTGTAGGAGGAGGGCAATTGTTGGTTCCAGGCTGCTCAGTCCTGAAATAACCACAGAGAAACCATATTAATTAAATCACTGCTTGGTCCATTAGCCTTAGCTTCTTCTTGGCTGACTCTTATATTAATTTAACCCATCTCCATTAATCTGTGTATCACCACATGGCAGTGGCTTACTGGCAAAGTATTGGCCAAGATCCATCCATACCAATGCAAATTATTCATATCTATATCATATCCCCTTTAAATATAAACATTTATAGACAATATTTGAGAATATGGGCATAGTTTTCTCCACACTGCTTCCTGCTGATTTTGGGGCATAGTAATTTTTGGGGGTGTTCATGGCAACCTTTGAGGGATCGTGTTCCATCAAACCACACCAGTCTGGAAGCAATCCACAGGTTCTCATCCTCTGTGGAAACAAGCGAAGAACCTCTTTTCCAAAGCAACATATCCTTAGACCCAAATTTGGAAGTCATAATACCTTTATAATATATATGCTTGTTTAGTTTAGCAACTCATACAATGAAATGTCTCTCTGTACTTAGCACTTTCACAGTCAAAAAATTCAAAGAAGACACAATAACATACATAATCCATAATCCAAACTCTCTGTGTGTATTTCAACTTTACATGGCTTGTTTTTACTCTATTACTTTGTAATATTTATTTTATTATCTTTATTCCTTTGATCTATGACTGTCTGTACTCTGTCTCTTTAAAGACTTTACCCTTTTTTAAAACCATTTACTTCTTTTCCAACTCTCTATTTTTTTTGTCTCTCTTCCAAGCCTATGTACATTTATCCAACATTGTGACCCATTTAGAGGTCTTTTATGTCTGAATCTGTCCTACTGTGTATCTGTAATTCTTTTTTTTTATTTTTTTATTTTTTTTTATTTTTTTCTGTAATTCTTTACTGTCTTTTCTTAAAATGCTAAGTGCTTCTTAAAATCTTAAGCTGCGTCATTGTTAGTGGAAATACAGTTTTTCCTGCTTGTCCTGCCCGGCCCAGCATAGTTTAGCTGTTTGCTGCCTCTGAGAGCCATGCCCATTCTCACAATCCCATTCTCAGGCACACAGCCAGTCTATGCCACCATTAAACAAGATGCAGCAGTCTGCTTACAAACCCTACTCAAATGCTCCTGACCTCCTGCCTGAAAGAGTCAGAGTTTGTGCAGGCAGCACAGCCCGGAAAGCCAGCATTTCAAAACAGCATGGCTTTTTTCCTTTTTGCTATCCCTGAATCAGGAAAATCTCTCTTAAAGGAGCTGCAGCAAACTACCAGTAAACAGCAAGAAGCTGTGTTAAACTCTGTATTTTTCTCAGATTTTTCAGTGGATTTTAGTTTACCACGAGGGTGCCAATTTGTAGGAGGAGAAAGCCATTACTTAATTCTTGGCCGCTTGGCCAATTTACCCTAGCAGAGAAATCCTAGAACTAGTACAATAGCCATAGGTGTGGCTTCCCAATTAGCCTGCTGGACAGCTCTGTGTGCCTTTTCAACAGTGAATATGTGTGACTATAAAGGGCATTGCTAATGGGGGTGGGGTGGGGGGGACAGTTTGGAGATGGTATCGCTGCTAGGCCACAGATGGAATGATTAGGACTTTAATGTTTCATCTCTTCTTATCTGTAAATAACTTTCTTTTCCTGCCACTTATTTTTATTCCACTTTTTTCTTCAGCATGTTTTCCAGATTAGCAACTTATGTTCTATGGTTACATTCAACACATTTTGTGAATCCCATTTTTCTCATAAGCTATTTCCTAGCTCATCATCTAAACTCAACATCATAGTAATTCATACGTATCTCATAAGCTGCTGGTTCACTTTCACTGTGCACTAAAAACTTCCCTACTCTTTTACCTTCCACAGCACAAGGGAACGCCTACTGCATATTTTTATTTGTGCATTTAACAAAATCAAAAGAGCTCTACCAAAAAACTGTGAACCCCCACATGTTCTTCAGGCTCTTAGAGTTTACATACTTTGATTTCTTTTATAAATAGTGATTTAAAGTTAAATTTAAAGTTAAATGTCTTGGGAGCTTGAAACAGGAGGCAACTACTATCTTCTAAAATCTCCAAGATATGAATTCTTTCCTTTCCAATTTTGGGTTATTCAACTGAGTACATACAAAAACTAAACAGTGCTCTAGTTTTTCTTGAAAAATCCACTTTGAGTAAATCAACAATGGAGTAGAAAATGAACCTAGAAATATGACCCACTGAATCAAGACACAGAACTAAAAGACAGTAACGGAATCTGGCTATGCTGTGGTTCTGCGTGACCAGGCTAGTCAAGAAGTCCTTTCTCTGAGATGCTAAAACCAGGATTTCCCCAAGGCTGCTTTGATGTGAGACTAGTCAAGGCATCCGTTGTGATTTATGCATATGTGTGGCTCTATGCATAGGAAAAGCAGGAAAACCTACAGAAAGAAAGAACTTTGTGGCTATCTCACAAAGGACTACCCACAGCCTAGCTTTCTCCAGGATGGCAGAAGGAGCAAATTCATGCTCAGTGTCTGTAGACAGACAATACAAGATAAGAGGTTTACTGTAGAAGCCCACAGTTTTCTATCTGTAAATCAGAGAACTAGAAATGCCAATGATAAACCAGAAAGTCAATGATGTCATTCAGTCTAAGTTCAAAGGCCTAAGAACAGGAGCTCTGATTCGTCCATCTGAGGCGGAAGATGGAAATCCTAGGACTAGAAGGAAAATAAATATATTCTTCCTCTGCCTGTTTGTTTTATTCAGGTGCCTGATGAGTAGGATCATGGCTGCCCATTTCTTCAATCAGTCTACTGATCAAGCGTTACTCTCCTCTAGAAACGCCCTCAGAAACATACCCAGAAACAAGCCAGATCTCTAAACATCCCTTAGTCCACTCAAGTAGATAAAGAAAATGAACCAACACTGGTGAAAATAATAAATAGAGTGTGCTGTCTCGATTTTTGTCAACTTGACACAAGCTAAAGTTATATGAAAGGAAGGAGCCTCAGTTGAGAAAAATGCCTCCATAAAACCCAGCTGAAGGGCATTTTCTTAATTAGTGACTGATGGGAGAGAGCCCAGCCCATTTTGGGTGGTGGTATCTCTCTCTGGGCTGGTGGGCCCTACTCATATCTGAGTAAGCTATGAGGAGCAAATCAGTAAGCAGCACTTTTCCATGGCCTCTGCCTCAGTTCCTGCCTCAGGGTTCCTGCCCTGTTTGAGTTCCTGTCTTGACTTCCTATGGTGGTAAACAGTGCTGTAGAAGTATAAACAAAACAAAACAACAAAAAAACTTTCCTTCCCACATCCCACTTTGCTTTGGCCATGGTGTTTCATCACATTTCACCATGTTTTACCAGGCTCCCAAGATCCCTGAGGCCATTCCTGAGTTTTAGTGATTAAACTGGAAGAGGAGGAAGGAATGGACAGGAGCTACCAGGACTCTTCTGCAGGTTAGGTTTTCTGGTTCTTTCACTTAAGAACCACAGAGAAACCCTGTCTTGAAAAACTGACCGACCAACCAACAAACAAAAAAGAACCACTGACCACACACCCCAGGAGAGACGGAATAATTCTCAATACGCTTGAGGAATTGAGACGTTTCCATTATCTCATATCTGTGTGTGCATGTGTGTCTGTCTGTCTGTAGACCAGTGTAGCATACGCGGTATACATTTGGAATGTTTATGTAAGCAAGCTTGTGAGCTCGTGTGGAGGCCAGAACAGGATGTCAGATGTCTTGCTCCATCATTTTGGCCTTTATTTCCCTGAAACAGGATCACTCACCCAATAGAGAACTAGGCTGGTGGTTAACCGAGCCCCACCAATCCACCTGCCTCCCTCCATCAGAGTACTGGAGTGGCAGATGTGACCCTACACGTGTGGTAGGAATTCAAAAGTGGGTTCTCATACTTGCAGAGCAAGTCATGTTTCCCACAATCTCTTCCCCAACCTCCACTAGTAACTCATACTTCAAAAAGAAAAAAAAGGGTTAGATACACAGTCTGAGAATGCTGGCAGTTAAGGTCAACAGCAGGAGAGGCCAGAGTTCTAATTTACAACGCCAACGTTCTAATTTACAAAATATTGAAAACAAATATTTTCCCTTAAAAAAGAAACTAGCACTTGCCATGTGTTTACTGTACGCCTGGCAATGTTTTAAAGGCCTTTCCTCATTTCATCCTCACCAGAATAGGTAGCTGGTAAGTTGTCATCCCTACAGCTTGGGGAAATTGGAAGAACAAGAGGTTAAGTAACTTCCTAGGAGTTGTTGAGACAACAGGTGTAAAGCCAGGATCCAAAGACGAGCAAGCTAGCATGGGAATCCATGGATTAGTCATGGACAAAAACATTTATTGATCTCTGCAGCATTTGAGACATGACCTTAAATGTCTGTTTTATGACTGGCCCATGGGTAGAGGGTGGGGGCAAGGGTGAGGAGTTGAGCAGGCTCATAATTCCAGCACATGTGGAAGGCAGAGGTAAAAGGATTTGAGTTGGAACCCAGCCTGAGAAACATATTAAACTCCTGTCTCAAAAATCAAAGCAGCATACTTGAGACAGAAAAAGAGAGGGTAAGAGAAAGAGAACCTGTTTTACATGGATCCTCTCATTTAAGACTTATAGTGTCCCCTGTTTCACAGATAAACTAACTGGATATAGTAACTTCAAGTCCCTGGTCCTGGAAATCTAAAACTGGAATAAATGAACACTTTACCATTTCATGCCACAAACCAAATTTCCTGAGGTGCCACTGATGAGCAAACATGAGATAGTTTTTTGCAACATCTACTCTAAGAGGTCTTTCTTTTAGTTGTATATGGCTATTGGGATATATTCAAACAAACAAATGAAAGAGAACTATTGAAGGCCACGGGTCTCCTGCCCTGCTTTGCTATCTATTTCTAACACATCACACTGTGAATTCATTTGTGTTGTTTTTGCATTACTAATGAGGTCTGTGCTCATGGCAAGCAGGGAAGGTGCTCAGCTGCTCCTTAGAAATTCCATCAGCAACTCTCTCCACTTCCTGTAAGGCTCTGAAGCCCACCCCAAATGATGGGTCTTGACTATCTTGGCAACTGGATCCAGTTTTCTTACCACCTGAAACCAAAGGCAATTCTTCTGTTGTTGTTATTGTTTTGTGTTGTGTTTTTCGAGATAGAATTTCTCTATGAAGCCTTGGTTGTCCTTCCTGGAACTTGCTCTGTTGACCAGGCTGGCCTTGAACTCAGAGATCTGCCTGCCTTTGCTTCCCCTTCCAAATTCTGGGATTAAAGGTGTGTGCCATCACTGTCCTGCAAAAGGCAATTCTTAAAGTTCCACGCTTTGTGCATTTTTATTTTCCTATCTTTTTCTTTCTGCAACCAACCTTAGAAGCAGTCACATCTCAGAAGAATCGGTTCCTCTCTAGTTTCCTCAGAAGTGCTGAGTGGATGGTATTTGGGGCTTGGGGTTTGAGGTAGGGAAGTTCGAGGAAAGGAAACAAGGCAGCCTGGGGTTTCTTCTTAAGTCATGTGCACAATTTATATTGGCTCTGAAATGAGAGAAATGGCATGTAAGGAGCTGAGGCGGGCCACCATTGTCCCAAGAATCTAATGTGAGATCACCACAGATGTGTGCACAAGTGACGGCACAGATCTGAAAAGTGAATGGGGATTATGTTTAGGATGGCAAAAGGCTTTCTTGAGGTTCCCCCAAACACGAGCCAGTGAAACATGCCTTCTACTTCCCAAAAGGACTCTGTAGCTTCTCTTTTCTGACTCCATTTCCATGCAGATCTTTGTCCTTATCGCTCAACCCCTTCTCCCAGCTTTGGCAACCGGCAGGACCCAAACACTGGGAACAAAACTGACAAAACCCCCAGCCCCTCAACCTACGAACAGTCCCTTCCTCCCTACGCTTAACAGTCTTGGGAGAGGACTAGCAATCAGCAGGCTGACTTGACATAGCAATTCAATCTGCCATGAGAGTGCAGAAAGAAAGGCAGAGCTCAGATTGTGTGTTTCTACCTCTTTTGCCTGCTCCTTCCCTCCAGGTCTTCTCCGTTCTCTCTCTTTGGTAGCCCGCCTTGCCTGTGCTTCACCTTCTGAGAAAACGCTTCCTCCTATTTTGTAACTCAGTGAACACACAAGCTCGCTGGGAAAAGATGGAGAATTCAAAGAAACATTCAGAGCACACTCAGAACCATGTTAATCTACCTAGTGTTTTACAGGAATCTGAGAAGGCAGCCACTTTCAGATGAGCTGTTTGTATGGAGAGAAGAGCATGAGCCAGTTCCTAGCCACACATGACCCCTTGGCCAGGAGCCCTTGAACTGATCACAAAATGCGTCATAAGGAACAACCCTGGAGGAGATAATTAAAATCTTCGGATCAATGTAACACACTCCAAATGGACATGGTTCAGACACTCCTAGTCAGAGAAGGGTGGGTTAAAAATGCTCTGGATAGAGAGTAGGCTCTGGGCTAGTAGAGTTAACTGGAAGGTCATCTTCTAAATGGGGAGGACATTATTATAGAGGAGAAAAATAAATGACAGAGAAGTAATGGTGAGAGGCCTCATATCTCAAGCTGGTTCTTTCTTCCTTTTGTTCATGTTTGCCTTCCTTTAACATTTGCTCTGATTCCTTGGTTTCGCTCATTCCTCTCTCTTCCCTCAGATCTGTTGGTGTTGAGTCTTCACAGCAGTAAGTCACATCAGTCTCCATAGTTACAAGCCTCAATCCAGCCATGCGCTTCAGAGACACAGTAAAAATGCAGACACTCGAGGCTGCAGAAGCATCAGATTTCATGAATCTCTGAGGTTATTTAGGCTTAGCTTTTAGCCCAGGCAGCTGATTTTTCATTACTGTCTCTTTGTCTCTAAACTATAGAGTACCTGATTTCTCCTGAAAAAGTATCATTGACAGAGTTCATAGGTGAAGGGCTTGGGGTGGGTTGTCTCCTTCCCTTGTTAGAGAGCACTTTCTGCTTTGTTTGTCTTGAGATGGGTTTTTCTTTGTAACCAAAATTGCCCTCAAACTGTGATCCTCCTGCCTCAGATTCCCCAGTGATGAAATTATAAATATAAGCCACCCACACTTGGCTTCTTACTGCTTTTTATTTGTTTTGTTTTTTGTTTGGGGGTTGTGTGTTTTGTGTTTGTTTACATTGGATTTACTGTATTCTGCTTTAAGGACACCCGTTGGTCCCACGTTCACCTTCACAGAGTAAAGGTGTCTTCTGTAATTAAACAAGAGACCTGCATTCTCCTCCCAGCATCCCCTTTGAACCTCCTTGCTATTTTGAACAAAGTGAAGTTAGTGTCTTTGAGAACAATGAGAGAACATGGTGAGAACAATGTCTTCCTGGTTCCCTTCCAGTCAAAATAAGAAATAAACAGTAAGACTGAAAGGGTCCTTGAAAGCTGTAAGGTTCTGTGTAAAGTTTTCCTTTATTCCCATACAAATCTTCCAAATATCTGAAGACATCTAGTTGGACTTTTGGTCTATGCAATCATGGTAGTTCTGGATGTTTTGGAAAAAAAAAACTATCTGGGACAACTGTCCTCAACAGGATCTTTCCAACTCATCATTTCCCTTTTCTCAAAATGACACACAGAGATGGTACAGCTAGCAGAGGAGAAGGATGTGCCCTGTGGTCGTCTCTCTCCACGACACACACCCAGTCCTGACTCTAGGCTGCTTATGGATCACTTCTATCTTTTTTTTTCTGCCTTGAATTGCACCAGGGCATTTAATGGCCTTTTCTATACAGTAAGTTATGGTCAACTAATGATTTGTTTTTTGAAAAAAATAATAGACATTTTTTAAGAACAAATTTTGGCTCATGGTGAACTTGAATGGTGGAGACAGAGATTTCCCATACACTCCCTGCCCCTATCACTTTTTTTTTGTGTGGGGGGAGGAAAGATTTTATTTGGCTTACACTTCCACATTGCTGTTCGTCACTGAAGGAAGTCAGGACCAGAACTCAAACGGGGCAGGAACTTGAGGCAGGAGTTGATGCAGAGACCATGCATGGGTACTGCCTACTGGCTTGCTCTTCACAGCCTACTCAACTTGCTTTTTTTTCCTTATTTATTTATTTATTTATAAGAATTTCCACTTCCTCCCCTCCTCCCAATACCCTCCCGCTCCCCCCAACTCCCTCTCCTCCTCCCTCTCCAATCCCAAGAGCAGTCAGGGTTTCCTGCCCTGTGGGAAGTCCAAGTTCCTCCCCTCTCCCTCCAGGTCCAGGAAGGTGAGCAACCAAACAGACCAGGATCCCAAAAAGCCAGTACATGCAGATGAAACAAGACCCAGAGCCATTGTCAATGGCTTCTCAGTCAGCCCCCATGTCAGCCACATTCAGAGAATCCGGTTTGATCACATGCTCGTTCAGTCCCAGTCCAGCTGGCCTTGGTGAGCTCTCATTCGATCAGTCCCCTTGTATCAGTGTGTAAACGCACCCTTCGCGGTCCTGACTTCCTTTTTCATGTTCTCCTTCCTTCTGCTCTTCATTTGGACCTTGGGGGCTCAGTCCAGTGCTCCAATGTGGGTCTCTGTCTCTATCTCCATCCTTCGCCAAATGCAGGTTCTGTGGTGACATGCAAAATATTCATCAGTATGGTTATGGGCCAAGGCCAGTTCAGGCACCCTCTCCTCTGCTGCCCAGGGAACAATCTGGGGACCTCTCCTTGGGTCTGGGAACCCCTCCAGAATCAAGTCTCTTGCAAACTCTAAAATGGCTCCCTGCTCCCATAACCATTCTTCCTCCCTCCCCCCTCCCATTCCCCCAAGCCATCCCCAATCCTCCCTCTCTCCCCTCTCCCTAACCATCTCCCCTTACTTCCACTCCCCCATCACCCTGTGCACCCAAGTTTGCCTGGCAATCTTGCCTACTTCTAATATCCAGGAGGATAACTATATGATTTTCTTCAGGTTCACCTTCTTATTTAGCTTCTCTAGGATCATGAATTATAGACTCAAAGACCTTTAACTATGGCTACAATCCACTTATGAGTGAGTACATACCATTTTACTCTTTTTTGGGTCTGGGTTACCTCACTCAGTAAAGCATTTTCTATTTCCATCCATTTGCATGCAAAATTCAAGATGTCATTTTTTTTACAGCTGAGTAAAACTCTAATGTGTATATGTTCCACACCTTTTTTAACCATTCTTCTATTGAGGGGCACCTAGGCTGTTTCCAGGTTCTGGCTATTACAAATAGTGCTGCTATGAACATAGTTGAACAAATACTTATGTAGTATGATAAGGCATCTCTTGGGTATATTCCCAAGAGTGGAATTGCTGGGTCCTGAGGGAGGTTGACTCCCAGTTTCCTGAGAAACCGCCACACTGATTTCCACAGCGGCTGTACAAGATTGCATTCCCACCAACAATGGATGAGTGTTCCCCTCACTCCACATCCTCTCCAGCATAGGCTATCATTGGTGTTTTTGACTTTAGCTATTCTGACAGGTGTAAGATGGTATCTCAAAGTGGTTTTGATTTGCATTTCCCTGATCGCTAAGGAGCTAAGGAGGTTGAGCATGACCTTAAGTGTCTTTTGGCCATTCGAAATTCATCTGTTGTGAATTCTCTGTTCAGTTCAGTACCCCATTTTTTAATTGGGTTAATTAGAGTTTTAGTGTCTAGTTTCTTGAGTTCTTTGTATATTTTGGAGATCAGACCTTTGTCTGATGAGGGGTTGGTGAAGATCTTCTCCCAGTCAGAAGGTAGCCTTTTTGTCTTACTGACAGTGTCCTTTGCTTTACAGAAGCTTCTCAGTTTCAGTAGGTCCCATTTATTCATTGATTCTCTTATTGTCTGTGCTACTGGGGTTCTACTTAGGAAGTGGTCTCCTGTGCCTATATCTTGTAGACTGCTTCCCACTTTCTCTTCTATCAGGTTCAAAGTGGTCGAATTAATGTTGATGTCTTTAATCCATTTGGACTTGATTTTTGTGCATGGTGATAGATATGGATCTACTTTCATTCTTCTACAGGTTGACATCCAGTTATGCCAGCACCATTTGTTAAAGATGCTTTCCTTCTTCCACTGTATACCTTTAGCTCCCTTGTCAAAAATTAGGTGCTCATAGGTTTGTGGGTTAATATCCAGGTCTTCTATTCAATTCCATAGGTTGACTTCTCTGTTCTTATGCCAATATCAAGCTGTTTTCAATACTGTAGCTCTGTAATAGAGTTTGAAATCAGGAATGGTAATGCCTCCAGAAGTACTTTTATTGTATAAGATTGTTTTGGCTATCCTGGGTTTTTTGTTTTGCCATATAAACTTGATTATTGTTCTCTCAAGGTCTGTGAAGAAGTTTGATGGGATTTTGATGGGGATTGCATTGAATCTATAGATTGCTTTTGGTAGAATTGCCATTTTTACTATGTTGATTCTCCCAATCCAAGAGCAGGGGAGTTCTTTCCATTTTCTGGTATCCTCTTCAATTTCTTTCTTCAAAGATTTAAAGTTCTTGTCAAATAGGTCTTTCACTTCCTTGGTTTGAGTTACCCCAAGATAGTTAATGCTATTTGTGACTATCGTGAAAGGTGATGTTTCTTTTTGTTATATTTCTCTTCCATTTCTTTACTCATTTCTTCCATCTTTTTGTTATATTTATCTTCTATTTCTTTAAGTGAGTTATTCATACCCTGTTTAAGAGACTCTATAGCTTTCATAATGACACTGCTTTCTACTTCTTCCAGAATAGGGTGCTCAAGTCCTTCTGTAGTAAGATCGCTGAGATCTGGTGTTTTCATGTTGTTTTTCAGATTATTGGAGGAATTCTTGCCTTGGTGCCTGCCCATCTCTTCCTTCAGATGCTCTCCAATGGCTCTTCCCTCTGCTGGGTCTTCTGCTACAGGATTAGTGCCCCTTGCTATCCAGGAATCACTTTGCCTGCAGTCCTATCTTGCTGCAGGCAGGCTATTAAAACAAAGGAACTCCCTCCTGCCCATTTGCACTCACCGCCCCGTCCCGGTGGCGCCCACACAGGCTGGGTTGAAGGATTTTATGCCCCAAAAAAGGGAGAGAGGAAGGGAAGGGGTTCCTGGTTGAAAGCGGGGATGGGGTAGGAGGAGAGAGGGTTTAGCTGGGGGAAGCTGCCCCTTCAGAATACCCAGGGAGATAAGGATGGCGGGAAAATTGTGTGTTCCCTTACCGGGCTTTTGTGGCAGGTCAGGAGAACACTTACCCCTCCATTGTATCTTCTGCTACAGGATCAGTGCCACTTGCTGGTCAGAAATCTCCCTGCCTACAGTCTTACCTTGCTGCAGGCAGGCTATTAAAACAAAGCTCACATTTCTAATACTTGTTTTTTCTAACATGAATTGCTATCAAAGAGGATCCAGCTTTTCCTGAGTTCATTCCATGTTAGGGTGTACATCCACAAACAGTTTTACATTTATGCCAAATGAATTCATCTCTGCTGAATTTCATCTTTTTGCTATCAGCTCGCTGTCAAGGAAAAGGGGACTGTCACATTAGCCTTCAGTTGACCTTCTGGCCATGATGTGTCACAGCTTGACTTCTGCAAAATTTCAAAATGTTCAGTAAACAAAACTAATTAGAGGAGGATCTGTGCTCTGGAGAAGGAAATCTCCCTAACCAAGGTCTCATAACTATCATTCCTGTGGTGAGAAAATCTTGTTTGAAAGAGATTAAGATGATTGATCTATCAAAGTATTTTAGCATTTAATTGAGCATTTCTAGAGAACTACAAACATAACTGTGTTCCCAGAAATTGAAACATGTTTCTTTGTTTTGAACATTTTACATTATACATTTATATCATACATTTGATTTTTCACATGGATTTTTAAAATTAAAATATTTGCTCAATAAAACACCACCTACAGATTCATGTTCTCCATCATGTAAAGCAAGAGTGATGAGCCCCCACCAAAGGAACAGACAATCATTATTGATGAAGAAAAAAAATCAAAAAGGCTTTTTTTTTCTGCCTCTTCTTAGATACCAGGTCAATGGGACATGGTACCCCAGTTACAATACCCAAGGGTGAATCTGGAGTCCTTTGCATGCAATTGGCAAACCTGGTACAGAAACTTAAGAGCGTGGAAGAGACAGAGACAAAAGAGAGAATTTACTGGTTATGTGTAGTTAGGACATCCAGAGACTGGTGAAGTGGCTCGGCAACTGTGTTAGTCAGGATTCTCTGATAAAACAGAGCTGGTAGGATATGCACACGCGCGCACACGCACACACACACTCATTTATTAGATTGACTTATATCATGTGTGTAGTACAACAGAGGTTGCTGCATGATGGAAAGGCCAAGAAGTTGATCAGTCCTTGAGGGTGCAAGTCTCCTGCTGTACCAGACTGGCACTCGAGTCCTGAAGGATTCCTGGAGAACCACTGCTCTTTAGTCTGTGTTGGGACCCTGAAGAAGTTGACTTTACTATCAGTCACAGAAATGGGGTAGATCACTTGCCAGCAAGAGTGAGGGCAAGCAGACAGAAATCAAAGTTTTCTTCTCCCTTGTACATTAATAGTCCAGATTTAGCATGGGTCTTCCTGCTTCAAACAATCCAATTACAAAAATCCCTCACAACTGTGCCCTGAAGCTTGAGTTTTAGATGATTCCAGATGCAGTCAAATTGACAAACAAAATTAGCCAACACACAAAGTGAGGCCCCTGCCACCAAGTTTGATGGCTGAGTTGCATCCCTGGGACCCACATGAATTTCTCACATTGCCCTCTAGCCTTCACTCACATTCTGCAGGACATACATATACACATGCAAAATAAATAAGCAAACAAACATTTTTTTTTTTGCAGTTGACTTTAGCAGTTCCATTTCTAGGCTAGAAGATTGTAGCAACAAAATAACTTCATTTTACTTCATATTTCATTTTCCCCCATTATACTTAAAACTTTCTCTTTCCAATATCATTTTTTTCAGCCCCAAACCATAGTTTGATCAAACTGAAAAACTTCCCCCGTGCTTTCCTTTTGATAGCAGTGCTGTTTCAAGGTGTTGTTTAGTCTTTAATCTTCTTTAGTATGTCCAACCCTCACTCCTTCATGCCTTTACCACCTACAATCTAGGTAAGCACTCCTGGGTCTTAGTAACCTGCAATAAGGAAGAACACAGATTTTGTTCCAGTCGCACCCAAATCAGTCTGCTGCTCATTGTTCCTCCTTAGTTGAGAGGCAGAGGAGAAAGAAGAATCAAAGAAGCACAAAGAGGATGAGCCTGGTGGGGTCCGCCACTTGGATACTGTGGGATACTGAGGCAGCAGAATTGTTACAAGTTCAAGACTAGGTGGTTTATATGTGGAATACTGTGGCAGTAGGATTGCTACAAGTTCAAGGCTTGCCTGATGGTGAGTCCATGTCTCAAAATTTAAAAGAGAAGAAGCAAAAAGGTCTTCATTGTTTCAAATTCATATGTCAGATGAGTCTCTTTTATAGGAAATCTATGGTTTTCCTTTAGAAAAAGTCAAAACCACAGCTAGAGGGATGACTCAGCTGTCAAGAGCCCTGGCTGCTCTTCCAGAGGGCCCAGCGGGCAGCTGCTATTTGTAACTCTAGTCCTAGGGGATTGAACATTGTCTTCTGGCCTCCAAGGGCACTGGAACGCACATGGAGTTTAAAAGATACCCCCATACACATTGTTTTAATTATTATAAGAAATGCACTCAACCCTTCAAAGAATCTACAGCAATTTTCTTTTCTTTAAGGTAGATATCAGTCTCCTGTGGACCACTGATTCTCTGTTTAGATAATAAATTCCTCATATAGATAACATTCTCATGCAATATTCTTTACAGGATACTTTCACTATTCACCAATCCACATGCACTAATTTTATTGCTGTGATAAAATACTGGATGAAAGTCAATTAAAAAAGGAAGAGTTTATTTTACCTCACAGTCTGAGGACACACTTCATGATGTTGGGGATAGCATGGTGGCAGAAGCATGAAGCAGCTGGTGACACGGCATTCACCGCCAGGAAAGAAATGTCCCCCATAGGCTCAGACATTTCAATACATAGTTCTCAGATGGTAGTGCTATTTGGGGAGGTCTAGGAGATACAACTTTTAAGAAAAAGTTCACACCTTTGATCCCTGCCCTTGGGATGCAGAGGCAGGTGGATCTCTTTGAGTTCAAGGCCAGCCTGGCCTACATAGCGAGTTCCAGGAAAGGTTCCACAGCTACACCTGTCTTGAAAAAGGTTAATGTGAATAAGGAATCACCTGTGTACACTAGTAGATCCTTACTAAAGATGTGGCTGAACAAAACGTGTCCTCCAATAACTATAACAATGATTGTAATTGCCAATGGTGGAAATAATTGCTGCAAGATGAACAAAATAAAAAAAAATGACTCTCTGTGTGAGATTAAGTTACCAGGGCTCCATGTAATACATTCAATATTGTATTTAGATGTCTTTTACATTTACTACAACATTTTTACTAGTTATTTGAGAAGTCCATGTATTTTTTAATTTTTATTTTATGTGTTACTATTGTTGCATGCATATAAGTATATGGACATGTGTCTGTCATGGCACACTGTAGAGTTCAGAATACAACTTCCAGGACTGAGTTCTGCCTTTCTACCTTTCTGAGATAGTGTCTCATTTGATGTTCCTGCTGGACTGTGCGCACCAGAGTAGCTGGGCCATGCACATATCGAGGCATATCAGTTCTGTTCTGAGTGGGAGCTAGAGTTCAGAGGCTGAGTTCTTACCTATCATGCCCAAGGCTGTGGGTTCAAACCCAGAAGAATCCCAATGACACTGTCATACTTCTATCCATGATTACTCATGATCAATGAAGGAGAATAAGGACCGGAGATGGAGGTTTAGTGGTAGACAGTAAGAGTAAAGTGTATACAAGGTCCTGTGTTTGATCCCCACCACCACAATAAAGAGGAGCGGGGAAAGGAGGAGGAAAATAAAGGAAATGAAGGAAGAAAACATTATGATTTAGCAGACACCAGTGACTGGCTCTAGACAATCATCAGAAACAGGTGACCTACACGTGTGAATAGACACACACACACACACACACACACACACACACACACACACACACACAAGCACTATGTAAGCCCCAAATCCAAATCCTCCCAGAGCTTATGTTTCAAAACATATACTCTTATAATCTCACCCCCCCCATACTTTTTTGTTACTAGTTAAATCGTAGCTAACACAGTAGGAGGAAGAAAATGGTTTTCCCTTCTTGAACTGTTACAGCAATATGTATGCAAAATAAGCAATTAATTAATACTTAATAAAATTGGTGTTTTTAAAGGGCATGTCACAATTTAAGTTTGTAGAAGTGGTTGCAGGATTTTTCTTCTTCTTTTTGGCCCAAATTCTAACACTCACCACACTCCTATTAACCAACAAACAACAAAGGTGCCATTGATGTCCAGTTCAGTTTGTCTCTCCCTGAAAAAAGATGCTTTCCAACTTCTTTCCAACTTACAGTCATTCCAGAACTTTACTGAACTGGCCCAAAAGCTGGCTCAACCAGAATTTGCCACTTCACTATATCTAGAATGACTAACCATGTTCTTTTAAAAAACATGTCCAGTTCCCTGGTCCTCTTAGTCCAGGACCACCACTGACTTCAGCCTGACTTTAGGATTGTTTGGCCTCCGTTGGCCTCCACTCTTGTTCCAAAAGAGCACTTGGAGTGTGTGGGGGGAGGGGCTGGGGGGAGGTAGGCGAAAGAAACATTGTACATGTTTAGGAAGGAAGTCCCTCCTTTGTCAGATAAAGAATGGCGTGTCTTCAGAGGTTAGGAACTGAGCTGCTAGCGCTGGGCCGGCAGTCCCTCCACTGCTGTTTTCAGACAATTCTCTGCATCCTTCCTTGGTGCCGTTCTTTCCTAATCTGTGACCTAACAATAACCGTTCTGCTCCTCTCATGGAGCTGCAGTAAACACTGCAATGACGTGGGCAAATGTGCATTAAAACCCTTGCAAATGTCAGATGCTATTTAAAGTGAGAATTATTTCAATCAAGAAAATAAATGCATACCATAAAGCAAGGATGAGAACACAATTCATAAATGAGAAACACTCTGCAAATGACTTGCAGCACTTATAATTAAGTTTTCCATTATGTCTAAGTACCAAATAGATCTGAAGGGGGAATAAGATTGTCTTCTGTGCATAGGGCCAAAAGAAATCAGCATGTGCCTAATGGAAATTACACAACTACATGGGACCTAATGAAAATTAGCTTGTGTCACTAAAAGCAGGGCATTTTACTATGCTCCCTTTTCCTTCCACTACTGATTCCTTTCATGACAACCTCGTCAGCGAGGAAGCTTTGAAGTTATTGCCATAATGGAGATGACAGTGTTTTCTTATTCAAAAAGAAAGTGAGGAGCCAGGCTCAATGAAAGTGAGTCCAAGGAAAGAGACATTATTTGGAATGATATTTAAATCTTATTTCAGTTTTAGAAGGTTCTCAGGAGCAACACTAGGAATAGGAGAAACAAAGGGGGCAACCTATAGGTTCCTAAAACAGTCAACCTGAAAACCATGCAGAAAAACTGGAATCAAAAACACAGAACACAGTAAGATGACTTTACTGCATCGAGTTAGCAATATGCATAACTGGTATGGGCAAGGCCAATTATATAAAATATATATATTAGTGAGTTCCAGGACAGCCAGAGATACACAGAGAAACCCTATCTCAAAAAACCAAAAAAAAAAAAACCAGAGGATAAATTAGGAAATAATTTTCTTTGTCATCAAGTTTTTACATTAGTATACAAAGCCCTGGGTTCTGCCATGACTTTGTCATACACAAGTGTCATTATACTTTGTTCTAATTCATCCCGGTTCCCTTTCTTCCTCTTCCCAGTGGGTCTCAAGCTTCTTAACACTGCAACGCTTTAATACAGTTCCTCATGTTGTAATGACTCCCAACCATAAAATGATTTCATTACTGCTTCATAACTGTAATTTTGCTA
Source organism: Myodes glareolus (assembly GCF_982192425.1). NCBI lineage: Eukaryota > Metazoa > Chordata > Mammalia > Rodentia > Cricetidae > Myodes > Myodes glareolus. The sequence continues at coordinate 3,276,367 of NC_142026.1, read as the reverse complement.
CTGCTAGGAATAGCAATGTGAATATCTGATATTCAGGATACCTGATATATGACCCCCAATGGGGTGGCTACCACAGGTTGACAACCACCGCTCTGGTAATCTTCCATTCTGTTTTCTTATTACATTCTATCCATTACCCTCTCCACTTCCCACCTCCCCCAAGATCTCTTTCATTCTCATGATTCCCTTTCCAGTTTCATCACACATACACATGCACACACGTATACACATGCATGCACATATATCTATATAGAATTTCAAGCCTAGGATCTGCATAGAAGAGAAAGCAGGCAGTATTTGTCACCTGAATGTGACTTATTTCACTTAACACAATGATTTCCAGTTCTACACATATTCCTAAAACATACAATTTTATTTTCCTGTGTGATTGCATAAAATTTAATTGTGTGTATAACATGTCTATTATCTGTCTGTTGACAGACATCTTTACTGACTTACTGGCCATTGTGAATAGTGCATCAATAAACTGATATGTGCAAGTAAGTATCTCCGGAATATGTTGACTTAGAGTCCTTCAGGTGTATACCCAGGTATTGCTAGAATTACTGAGAAATTTTTTCTTAACCTGAGCATCAAGTGAAGACTCTCCCCTCCCCCACTGTGCAGCAGACTTTGTTTAGTAACTCCCTCCTAAGAGCAGCTGTTTATTGCAGCTACCTCCTGATACACACACACCCAGAAATTCACTCCATTAGCAGAACAGGAATGTCTGACTCAGCTCTTCTTGCTTGCTTCCTCCTTCTGTCAGTAAGGAAAAGTAAATGCTGGTAGAACAAGTGATCATCTAGATAAGACCAAAAACTAAACACTGTCCCCTGAGGAGAGTGGGCAATTAGAAGAGATGAGAGAGGTAGGTAGGGCATAGTGTAAAATACATAGGAGAGTAAAAGTAGCAGGTAACAGAGCAGGTGGAAGAATACAGCAGTACAGAATCCTAGGGTGACTATTATATAGAAACCCAGACAGCAAGAAAATCTGATGACTGTCAGGCTGGAGCCTGGACCCCTGGTGGGCAATGGAGTGCAAGGACAGCTTGACAACATCTAAGCAAGACGCCTACGTCTACTCCAAAAGAAGTAAGACTTGGCCAGAAATGAAGGCAGAGACTAAGGACAGGAAAGTAGGACAGGGGACCAGGTGTTGGACAAAGACGCAGGTGGAAGTGTGGGTCAAGGGGTCAGGTAAAGGGCTCACTACTGGAAATGCAGAGCTAAATTAGGATGGGCTGGCCTGCACTAAAGACAGTCGATCTCTGGCTGGACTTATTTCCTTTATATCTTCTTAAATTGAAAAATGTTCCGAAATCTGGATGCAGAAGTTTAATCTTACTGATTGGACTCTATGTGCCTATAATTCCTTGTGATGTCCTTATTATGCTATTCACTTATTCATTAACTTAACCAGTATATAATACATAGCACTTAGTATGTTCTAGGCATTTTGCATATCCCTAAATATCGGTGCCTACAATAACCCTATGAGGTTAGCACAATGACAATCACAGTTTTACAAATAAGTACAGTAGGCACAGAGCAGTTAAATGACTTGTCCAAGGTCATACAGCTGGTAAGATAAGCAAGAACACAAATTCGAACATTCAGATTCAAAGTCTCTATTTGTAAACAGGATCCCATACCATGTTTCTGTCTTTGTCATGCTCCATCTGTGTTTCTGTTCCTGCTACCAATGATTTCAGTCATCTCCAAATCCACAGTGCCTAGTGCAATGCCTAGCATGTAGGGAACCTTAATATAATAAATGCCTAACAAATGAATGAATGTGTGCCTGCAATAATGAATGCACAAACAACTAGAGCTACAGGGTTCATGACAGAAGCAGCAACAAGAGAATTCTGAATTTGGGTAGTATGAGCTGCTTGACAGAACAGCAGAAGGCATTCAGTACCCAAGGCAAGACACATCAGTGTGGTGGCTGGAGTTAGAACAGTTTCCATAGGCTCGTACATTTAAGTGCTTAGAGAGTGGCACCATCTGAAAGGATAAGGAGGTGTGGCCTTGTTGGAGTAGGTGTGGCCTTGTTAGGGTAGGTGTGACCTTGTGGGCATGGTCTTATTGGGATAGGTGTGGCCTTTGGGAGAAAGCATCTCACTGGGGGTGGACTTTAAGGTTTTAGACGTCAAAGTTAAGCCCAGAGACTGTTGTTTTCCCTACTGCCTATGGATCCAGTTGTAGAATTCTCAACTCCTCCAGCAACATGTCTACCCATGTGCTGCCATGCTCCCCACCATGGAATAAACCTCTGAACCTGTAATCATATCTAAAGTAAATGTTTTCTTTTATAAGAGTAGTCATGGTCATGATGTCTCTTCACAGCATTAAAAGACTAAGACAGTCTGGTGGAAATGCAAAAGGAGGTGCTAGGATATGGCACATAGCAGGAGATGTGGGTGAGTAACTTTAAAAAGTAGCTGATGTCATAGGAGACCAAGACACAGGAAATGTTTGTACAGTGAATTGTCTGCTGTTTATTAATACCCTACCCTCACCTCCCCATTTTTTCCATGTTCTTTTATGTCCTGCCTCTAACCTGAGAAAATATATAGACTTAGTCAATCACAATTTGCACATGGAAAATGATTCTTACCTAGACAATTGCCAACCATCCTATATTGACACACAACCATCTCTGGATAAGAGTCAGTTATAATGAGCACAGCTTGTATTCAGAACATCCAAAAGACAGTGTGGTAGTAAGCAAAGAACTGATCCCTTTAATGACATTCAGCCAGAAAGCTCACTTCTGGGAAAAGCTTTCATAAATGTTTGAGTACTTAATGATTCCTTTGTTGCTCTTGTGCACACATGCAGATAAACCTGAGAGTGAGGATGGACAGATGGTGTAACCACAAGTTTCTCACCTCCTAACCAGAAGCTTAGCAAGTAGGTGGCAGCACTTGTAATTTCAAGAGAAGGAGAAAAATGTCTAATATATATTGAATACATACTTCAAGGCAGTGAATTGAATTCCAAGGGCCTTCTATTTCACAGAAGCAGAGGACATAATGAGTTTGGAAAATTTGTCCAAGGTCACTTGCCAAATAATTAATAGAGGCTGTGTTCAATGCCAAGCCAGTTTATCTCCAGGGCCTCTGCTTGGAACCACAATACTAACTGGATTGTCAGTTCTTGAGTATACAAATACTAGAATAACCAAAATACAAAACTGACTTCCAAAGTCATACCAGTTCATTCCAGACACTCATCCAAAACCCATGCACTGTCTGCATGCTCCAGACTGGGTAAAATCACCCAGAATGTTTGTCTTCTCCTTGCAATAGAGATGAAGAAAACTAAAACTCTCAAAGGGATTCCACTAGGGTCTCCTGATAAAGCTTTCTCTGATCAGAGATGTGTGAAAATAGAATCCAAGTTATAGTCCAACCAAGGTGACAATGATAGTGGTTGGTACAGACTGTAATTATTGTCAAACTGTAATTATTGTCAAGTCATTACTGTGCCTGATACTTCAGCACACTTTCTTCAGATTAAACATGTCATAATTAGAGAATGTCTTAACAGGACCACTGTGCTATTGGCATCCAGTTTCTACTTTGGCAAGAACCCAGACAAAGAAGGCACTCTCTGGCTCATAAGGGCCAAGCCCATCCAAAGCAAACAGTTCCCATCACTATTTACAGCAGAACAAACTTTTTCCTTTAAACAGGGCAGATGTGGAAAATCACTCGCCAGACATTGCTTGTTGTTTTAGCTTCTGAAACTTGGAGAGGAGCCCCACCAGCCAAGAGATCTAGTGCTCCTCCAATGGGAACTGCATAGGTTGGTAAACACATCAAGCATCATATAAATGCCTATGGAGCAGCAGCTGTGTCTCTAAAAGCACATCAGTGTCTTCACTACTTAACCCAAACAGCCCATCTTGACCCAACTTGAAAGTTCTCTCCTCTCTTCTGGCACCACTCAGAAGAATTACACAATATGTCTGTGTTCCTCTGGACTGGCATTAGCAAGACCAGAGAAAGACCTTAGCTGCTGCCCTGTCATTAGCTTTCACTGCTTTATTATTGTAGGAGGCCATGTGTTAGTTTGTTCCCAGCTGCTCAGTCCTGAAATAACCACACAGAAACTGTATTAATTAAATCACTGCTTGGCCCATTATCTCTAGCTTCTTATTGGCTAACTTTTACAACTTAATTTAACCCATTTCTATTAATCTGTGTATTGCCACATGGATGTGGCTTACCACGTAAAGTTCCGTCCAGCGTCTGTCTCTGGCAGGGCTACATGGCTTCTCCCTAACTCCGTCTTCTTTCTCCGAGCATTCAGTTTAGTTTTCTCCACCTAGCTCTACTCTACCCTCTCACAAGCCAAGGCAGATTTCTTTATTAACCAGTGATATTCACAGCATACGGAGGGAAATCCCACATCACCTCCACTTTTCTATTTAAATAAAAAGGAAAGTTTTAACTTTAACAAAGTAAAATTACATATAACAAAAAAGACACAGCTGCTGCTCCATAGGCACTTACATGATGCTTGATGTGTTTACCAAGAATCATAGTTACAATATTTATATCTACTTTACTTTTTACCATCATTAAGGAAAACTATGATTATAACTATCTATTCTTCAACTCCATTAAAGACTCCAGAAGGATGTAATATTACCTAAGTAAGCAGAAAGTACATTGTAAGCAACTTTCAAAACTCTAGAATTGACAGAGACATCTCACTACCTGGACAGTCACCCAAAGTTCTTCTGTATGTTGCAGGTACCCATATTCAGCCTACTGGTCTACAGTATCTGGCAGAATTTCCCACAAAGCAGGAAATTTTAAAGGCAGTTATGCCTATATTGGCAGTTTGTCTTCTGTGTCCTGCAGAATGTTTGGTAGACTTTTTCCTGTAGCAGGAACCAAAAAAAAAAAAAACAAAAAAAACTATCTCACCTTTATGCAAGTTCAGTAGTCATTTTTCTGTGGGTCCTGTATGTCTAGTTCATATAGCAAGCAGTCCAGGCAAGAACAGTTTCTTACCTAAATGGCTAACCAATGCCATAAGGAGCCTCTTTAGTGCCCATCATCCTCTTGAAGTAGCTTGGTGCTGCCAGAAGCAGATGTGTCTCACTGTCATGAGAAGTACTAAGTTCTTAAAACATTTTGAATGCCATATTCTGTAGGTCTTTGAAAGGGTTTGAAGAATACCCATCTATCTGAAATATATCTCTATACATGTAAAAAACCTAACATGACTACAAGCTTGAAGTTTATAGATGATTCTCTATTAACCTATATTTCTTAATTATATATTACATTTTTAAATGAGTTGCACAAACACAATACCTTAATCAAAAACAAAATATACATATAACAAAACTGATCTTAAATTTGTATCAATAAACCAAGATCTATACCAATGCAAAAATCTATAGCATATCCCTCTTTAAATGTAAACAAACATTTAAAAACAATATTTGGCAATATGGGCGTAGTTCTCTCCAAACTGCTTCCTGCTTTTTATTGGTTGAAGTAAATTTTAGGGATGTTCATGGTGATCTTTCAGGGGATCTTGGTCTATCAAACCACATTAGTCTGAAATTAATCCATAAGTTCTCATCTTCTGTGGAAACAAAAGAAGAACCTTTTTTCCAAAGCCACAAATCCTTAGCCCCAAAATTTGAAGACAAGCTATTATTAAAATAATCTATGCTGATTCAGCTTAGCAGCCCATACAATGAAATGTCTCTCTGTACTTAACTCCTTCACAGTCAAAAAATTTAAAGAAAACACAATAATATACATAATCCAGACTTTCTGTATATATTCCATCTTTACATGGCTTATTTTTGTTACTCTATTACTTTTTCTACAAGTTTAATATTTATTTTATTATCTTTACTCCTTTAATCTAAGACTGTCTATATTCTTTTATATTACATTTACTGTCTCTTTACTCTTTTTCTTCTCTCTCCCAAACCTCCGTACATTTTTTTAAACACACTGTGTCTCATTTAGAGGTGTTTTATGTCTGAATCTGTCCTTATTACATATCTGTAATATTTTCTGACCAGGAAAGTTTCTTAAAATGCTAAGCACTTCTTAAAAACCTAAGCAGCGGCATTGCTAGGGCAAATATGACCCTGCCTGCTTGCTCTGCCCAGTCTGACATGGCAGAAGTTCATTCACTGGTCTGAGACTGCCAGGTGGGAGCTGATTTCACCACCTCAGCTCTGGTAACCACTTGGCCCATGCTGCCTCCAAGTAGCTTGCAGCACACTGCCCACAAACCCCATTTAAATACTCAGCCTCCTGAAAGAACCAGAGTTCATGCTGGCAGTACAGCCCAGAAAGCTGCTGTTTCAAAATTGCACAGCTTTTTTTCTGCTACCACTGAATAAGGAAAACCTCTCTTAAAGGAGCTACAGCATGCTGCCTGCACGCAGCACCCACCTGGAAAAAGAAATGTGGTTAAACTTTGTTTGCTAGTGTCTAGAATTCCTTTCCAAGTCCTCTCAGGCTTTATGTGAATTTAGCTAGCACACATTGGAGCACCAATTTGTAGTCAGGGGCTGCTTATCTGTTCCTGGCTGCTCGGTCCCAAAATAATCACATAAAAACAATATTATCTGCAATACTGTTTAGTCAATAGCTTAAGCATATTTCTAGCTAGCTTTTTATCCTAAACTAACCCATCTCGTTTAATCTATATATTGCCACATGGGTGTGGCTTACCAGGTAACATTCTGTCTGACATCTGCCTCTGGTGAAGCTATGTGGCTTCTCCCTGACTCTGCCTTCTTACGCCTATCATTCAGTTTAGTTTTCCCCACCTCGCTCTACTCTACTCTATCACAGGCCAGGGCAGATTTCCTTATTAACCAATGGTATTCATAGTATACAGAGGGAAATCCCACATCACTTTATCATTGTAGATTCCTAATTAAAAATAAGGATTATCACATTATTACTAAAATTTTTTAGAGAACCAAAAATGCATGCTAAGTTTTTATTTAAAAAAAAAAAAAAAACAGGGGCAGAGAGATGGCTCAGAGGTTAAGAACACTACCTGCTCTTGCAGAGAATCTGGGTTCAGTTCCCAGCATCTACATGATAGCTCATAACAATGTGTAACTCCAGTTCTCGGGGATCAACACCCTTTTCTGGCCTCTGCGAGCATCCATGCATACATGAATCATATTCACACAAACACATTTTTTAAAAAAAAAAAGTAAAGAAAACTGATTTTTATAGACTCACCTCTGAAACTCAGTGAGTCATGATAAGGCATCTGGATGATGTGTCCATTAGTTGAAAGCTGTATGAAAACTGGAGAAGCTAAGCATAAGAGAAAGGACATACATGCTTAGTTGGTGTTCCAAAGATCTTAACTGTTCTCCACATCCTCCATTTTTAGTTCTCAGGTACCGGGCATCTTTGATTGAAGCCAAACAGAACATTAACTGCTTTAAACTCTGAAATGACAAGGCCGACTAAAATATCAGTGTTGAGTGTACTGGGAATAGCAGTGCTTATTTATATGGAAGTTGTTCTAGAAATGGAAATGGTGTGCAAAGAAAAAAGTGCTCACTTTTGATTGTCTCCATGCCTAGACAATCAAAAGGGAGAGGTGGGCCTCAAGGTGCAACAGCAAGCTCTAAGAGCCTGCTTCTATTTAAAACCCAGTCAAGTATGCGAATGCCTTACAGGGGTTAATTTGCAGCACTCTGAGACTCTGGAGCACGCAGATGATCATGGGCACACCATGAAAAGCCCCTCTGACAGCAACTGCTTCTCTTTGACCTGAAGTTGAAGGCAGGGAGTAGAGGTCAGCTCTGTTGTCAGGCTGGCTAATGTGCTACGCATGCCTCCAGAAAGCTCTGTTCCCACAGATCAACTTTTATATTCCTAATCCCAGGAGTCCATGTGCTATGCATAAAATTGCATTGTCTACCCTATCAGTACAGGAAGTGAACAGTACCAACAACAGGCACCTGTGTAGTAATGAGGAGTGGCAAGCCGCTTCCCGCCCCCAGCTCCCAGCTGCCTGGCTAGCTTATGCCCCGAAATAACAAAACGTAAGTTGTAGTCTTTTAAACACTGCCTGGCCCATTAGTTCTAGCTTCTTATTGGCTAACTCTCACATCTTGATTCAACTCATTTCTAATAATCTGTATCGCCACTTGACTGTGGCTTACCGGCATGAGTTTAACCAATTTTAATTTTAAAAAGGAATGTTAGTTTTGAAAGTAAGGATGATAGAATAATTTTATAACCAATACAAGATTATTTTAAAAATAGATTTTAATAGCATATGTTGTAAGTCTCAATACATTAACCATTATTATTTGGCAGGGTTTTATTTTGTCTTATTAAAATACATAATGCCACCTGGATTCATTTTCAATGCTCTTGAATTAAGAATGTCTACCCTATCAAAGCAGTGCCGTGAACTTTTGTTTGAGGCAGGTGTGTTTGCCTTCTGTTTATTTATGAGTCCCACCTCCTCCCAGAGAGGACTTGAAGTTTTCAACCTCCAAGACGTGGCGAAAACCAGTATTTCTTGTTCCTTACTGTTTGTGGAATCTTACAAGTACTGATTCATAGCGACCTGAGACCTGTGCAGACTAGCTTCAATAACCCTGAGCAGTCCTTAGTGGTGATCACTTACTTCGTCAGCCAAGAGTAGAGCCAGTCTCACTTTTGAATCCTGTAGAGGCTGCATCTTTTTAATCAATGCAAGGGCAGACAATCATTTCTGCCACTACTCCTAAACGTACCAGGCAAAAAATATACCCAGCTTCAGAACAAACGTCTCAAAGGCATTATGTCCTTGGCTCTAATTGTCAACTGTCAACACAACCAACATTATCTCGCTTCTGCCAGCTCACAGACATGCCTGGGTTCTGTCATCACTTTCTTCCCAAGACAACTTTCTAAATGTAGGCTTCCCATTCACATTCTCCACTGCTTATTAGATGTGGGGGTTTTCCAGGAAATCCCTGCTAAAGGACTGGATGGATAATTAGTGTTATGATAACCCAGAGATACAATGTTCTTTGGGCTATGAACCTGTTACCCCTCACCTAACTCCAAACAATTCTTATGCAAGAACTCTCAGAGAAAAAAAAAAAAACTTCTGGTTCTACAGAAACTTCGGTTTGTGATTCAAGGAGCAATTTTTCTCTTTTAAGTTTGCATTGAATTAAAACTATTTGAAGCATAGTACTCCAGGCCTTGTTTTTGTTTTTGTTTGGTTTTTTTTGTTGTTTTTGTTTGTTTTTTTTAATGTGTCATTGCTCACTAAAAGATTATGAAAGATTTTAATTTATTTCTAAACATTTTTATGGTTTTTAGTTGGGTACTGGGCAGAGTTTTCTCTAACCCTCCTGTGTCGGCCCAGCCAGCGCTCAGTCTGAGAATCCACGAGAGCCCCTTTCTTCAGTCTCTCTTCCCCAGATCCACCTCTATTCCTGATGAAGGCAGAAGTGCTCAGTGATAGTCCATCCCTCAGGAATTTATTTTGGGATCCCTTTGCCTCTGCACCTCTTTAGATCTGATTGGCAGCAGGCTCTTCAACAGTAGAGTGGTTCCAAGACTACAGGAAAACTTTTCTTTCAAAGGAGTAATTTTTTCCTCTTCCTGTATCAGAAAATACTTCACCAAAGTTATTCTACATTCCACACCCAGTACATTATCTAACTTGCAGCAATACCAGTAGCTTCTAAATGAATGACTGGATGAGAGAATTTATGAATGAATGATTTTCCATTCTCCTCTTTTAACTTCAATATCCTGGGTACTTTTTTGACTACTCTAAATTATTAATCCACTCAGTGGGAACTTTCTTATCAAGTTGAAAGGGAGAAGACTTTCCAGTACAAATCAGACCACTCTAATTGTCCAGCCTTAACTTTGATTGACAGGCCCTAGCATCACCTAGGATAAAGCTTCAGGATATACCTGTGAGGAATTATCTGGTTTTAATTAATTTAGGAAGACCCATTTTACCTATTGAAAGTACCCACCCTGGGAGTTGGGGCGGCACACTTGGACTAAATAAATGAAGGCAAGCACTAGAACTCATCACACCCTACTTCTTTACTGTGGTGCCGTAGGGCAGCCACTTCGTGCTTCCATCGCCCTCTGTCTCATCCTTAAACCACGAGCCGAAACAAACTCTTTCTACCCTGTGTGGGTTTTGTCAGGTATGTTGTTCCAAAGAGACACATTACTAACACAGGTGTTAATTCCACACTCGATATAAATTTCAATGAGTGTCAGGACTCTCACAGATACTGGGAATTTCTAATTGCTGAGTCTTTATGAGCACACAGGATTTGAAAAAATGGAAAAAGGAAGTAAATGAAAGGAAATAATTTTTAAAAAGAATGGCAATCCTACTGGGCATACAAACCACACTTAAGGGCAGCAGCAGATGCCCAACACAAAATGAACTTAGCAGGATTTTTGTAGACTTTTTTGTCTCATATTGCTTTTGTTTGGACTTTTTTTGTCTTACTGTTTTTTTGTTTGTATATTATGTCTTCTGATTTTGTATTTTTGTAGGTTTTGTTTATATGTGTTTTTTGAGCTTTTTCTAATTTTCTATTTTTATTTTTGTTTTGTATTTTATATTCTGGTTTGTTTAGGTTTTGTTTGTTAGCCTGTTTATTTTCTAAAGAGAGAGAAAAAAGGCATGCAGTTGGATAGATGAGGCTGTGGGGAAGATATGGGAAGAGTTAGGGGAGGGGAAAGTGATCAGGATACATAGTGTAAAAAAAAGCTTACTTTTAACAACATATATATGCATATATGAATTGAAATGTATACATATATTCATATATATTAAAATGGCATTGTAGAGGATTGTGGTATGTGTATTAGTACTAGGGTAAAGACAGAAGACTGGAAAGTCTAAAGACAGTCTGGGCTATACTGAAGGCCAGTTCTTTATGGCAGTATCGCACACCAGTAGTTATCTTTCTAAAGAAGATGAAACAAGTTTAAACCCAGGCTGGGCTACTGTCTTGGTTAGGATTCTATTGCTATGAAGAGATACCAAGACCATGGCAATTCTTCCAAAGGAAAAGCATTTAGTTGGGTGGCTTACATTTTCAGAGATTTAGTCCATTATCTGTATGGTGCAATATGGTGACATACAGGCAAACATAGTGCTAGAGAAGTAGCCAAGTATCCCACATCTTGATTTGCAGACAACAAAAAGTAGTTTGCCTCAATGGGCATGGCTTAAGCATATATGAGACCACAAAGTCCTTCCCTACAGTGACACACTTCCCCCAACAAAGCCACACCTACTCCAACAAAGACATACTTCCTAATAGTGCCACTCCCTTGATGCCATTTTCTTTCAAACCACCTCAGCTGCACTGAAGGATTTTGTCTCATTTTTTAAAAAGGAGATGTCATAGAAATAATATTTACTGAATATCTTTATTTTACTGACAAGGAAAATATTGCCTGAAAAAGAATATAGCATTCACAATGGTGCTGGAAAAATTTGTAACTAAATAATCCCATATTCTTTCTGCCTCCTTATTCCTATCCCAAAGACCTCTGTTTATCCATGCCATCTGAAATTAAATAAGAGCATGTTTACAAATGGGTTTTGAGAGGTAGAAAACAGTAAATAAATAAAAGATGTAGGCATTGCTGTCTCTTTATTTCCAAAAATAACTGTTAATCCTACAAAAGAAAGCAAATGAAGATGTTTGTCACAGTGTCTTGTAGCCTTCATTCCATTATCATCTTCAGCCACTCAAGACACCACTGGTGGGAAAGTTCAGGGTCTAAACAGAAGTACACAAGTCAGGAGAGTCATCAGCCCATCAAGACAAATTATATACTAACTTGAGTGGTTTTACATGCTCAGCCCCTGGAACCAGAAACGTCTCTGATGTGATTTGAGATTGAGTCTAGACACCATCCACTTCTGTACCTAGTGATATACAGTTTCTATTCACGGTATGAACAAGTGTGAGTAACAAATGTAAAGACCAGGTACTCCATTATCTCAAGGATAGGTTTACACTACTATGTGTGAGAACCCCTCAGATAGTCTTGCCAAGTAGTGTTAGTGTGTTAGTTCCCTGACGTTAAGGGACTGAGTAGTTGACCTAAATGAAAATGTCTCATCTTCATGTCATTAGTCTTATAAATGTCAGCGAATTTTCAATAATTAATGTGACGTTTACATTCTCCTGAAGAACTCCCTCACCAGCCAACCTCTAATCACTAAGCTGTAATTTATTCTTCTGCCTTCATCCTCTTGGAGCACTCTGTTGTAAATCTCAGCAGCTCAACTTCTTTCTGAAATCCTATCTAAATCACTTCACACTGTGAACCCAGGTTAGTCCTTCACGACCTTGATATCACTTCCTCTACTCTGCCTTGTCCTGTCTCTAAAAGTTCTCAGGGCTCCCCTTTTTCTATCTGTGTCATTGGATGGGTTCTGTTGAGTGTGTGCCAGCATGTGTGTATGTGTGTGAACACACACACATGTGTGTGCATGTGTATGCATGTGTGTGAGTGTGTGTATAGGTGTGTGCATGTGTGTGTACAGGTCAGGACAACTCAGGTCTAAGCTTCTCCCACACGTTTGGAGTGACACAGGGTCTCTCTTGTTACTCACTGCTGCACCCTTCAGGTTGTCTGATTCCCAGGCATCCAGCAACTCTCTTGCCTCAACCTCCACCTCCCACAGGAGTATACTTCATCCAGCTTTTATATGGATCTTGGGGTTTCTGACTCAGGCCATTTAGGTCATCACACATTTAGAAAGCACATTACACAGACAACGATCTCCCCAACACCTCTCCATAGCTTTTCTTGATCCACACCTCTACTACTACAGCTCCAAGTCCGACCACATCACTGGTCTCAAATTTTATCTAGAAAGATTTCCACCTATCTCTAGGAAATCATACCCATGGTATCTAATTTGTTTCCCAAATGGCACATTCACAGGCAAACTACCTAATTTGCCTGACTTTGAAATTTCTATGAATGGAGGTACTATCTTCCCAACCCCTTAAATTCTGAAGATCTGACTGTGATGTTTTTATTCTATTTTCACAGACAGTTTCTGTCTCAAACCACCATCCTGTCTGGTGTATGCATTCATATACAGTACCCTCGGATAAGCTAGCCATTGTCCATGCAGTTTACATTCTTTGCTAGATCTGAGCTCCTTGAGAAAACCTGCTTTATTCAATGTAGGCCACCCAGGAGACCTAGCAGAGGAACTGGTACAAAGTAGAGAACATTAACCATGCATGGTTGGTACATGCATGTAATCCCGGCACTCAGAGTACTGAGACAAGAGTATGGAGAGTTTAAAGTCATCTATATATTAAGACCCCGTCTCAATACACAATGAATAAGCAAAAAAGGATAATTAAAAAAGGAAAAATGACCCTTCTTAGATATTTTTCATTTGTATCTCCCACTGTCCCCTGTCATCCACAGTTAATGATTATGAGCTATAATTGTGTTTAATCAGAAGAAAACTACCAGAGAAATATTCTAAGAGATACTATAACATGCAGAGTCCCTACTGTGATGTGGGATTCTTTCCGCATGGTGTGCGCACCATTGGTTAATAAAGAACCTGTCTTTGGCCTATGAGTAGAGCTAGGTGGGGAAAACTGAACTGAATGTTGGGAGAAAGAAGGAGGAGTCAGGAGAAGCCTTGGAGCCGCCAAAGGAGAAAGACGTGGGCCACCAGCTGGAACCTTGCCAGTAGGCCACAAACTTCATGCTAAAATATAAAATAATAGAAATGGGTTAATTTACTATGTAACTATTTCAGGAGCCTGGGCATCCAGGAAATGAACAAGCGGTCTCCTACAACACTGCTGCAAAGGAATTTATTATGTGTGTGACCAACATTTTAAGTCATCAGTAACCACATGAAAACAAAATCTATATTTGGAAGGGACAGTGAATGTGTGGAGAACCAATTTCATGTCTCCCATTAGAGCTATTCCCTTGGTTTGTTTCCGCCGTGGTGGTGGAATTCTATCTCCAGCTCCCAATAATTTGTTGGTCCTGTTATTACTCCCACACTTGGTTATGAGAGCTCTGTATTGCTGAGCTCTGTACATGCGAAACACTGCAATTTTAACTCAGTGGAAGCACACACCTCTGAGTGTGACTCAGCACTGTGATAGTGTCCACATTCCAGCCGTTGTTGACTGCCTCTGCCAGTGCTGTATGATCCGGCCTAGAGTTAACTAATCACAGGTAACAATTCATAGGTTTAGGGTTTGTTTGCTTACTTTTGTGAGATAACAAAATTAGCACATATTAAAGGTAGTGTGGCCGGACTTGCTGGTTTCCTGGACTAACAATAGATTTAATCCAACAATAGGAAGAAAGCAGGTGCGGAGCTTCTTTTAGCCTGGAGCACTGGACTGGAGCTTGCACCAACCTGTACACTGCCACAGACAGCCTTCCAAAGACTTGAACAAGTCACCCCATTGGTCTCCTCTTACTATAGCGACTATAAACTGGCAGATGAGGCATGTTTTAAGAGCAGTTCATGCAGCTAACCAATATTTACTAATGTCTAGTTAGTGGGCAGTATAAAGCTAACATATATGTACCAACACCAATCCTCTATGAAGTCTAATTCACCATCAGTCAGAATGCTATAGCTAATAGTTTATTCCAGCAGAATTAACAATGCATTTGCAGAGCAAATCTGGTTCCTGTTTGGTGGCTGACAACATTTCTGGCTGGTACGAGGGAGGACACTGGCAGCTGTTTAGCATAGAGCAAAGCTCAAGTAGAACCCTCTGTTGTTCACAGCTCACTGCCTGCAGCCTGGTACGCGCCAGTTGCTCCTACCTTCTTCCACCCCTCCCTGTCATATTCCAAATTCCAGACAGTGGAGCAAGAGCTCACTCTGTTCCCTCATGGATCTTCTTCTTATTCACTGTGATAAGCCAGCTCACTAAGTATCAGTTCACTCAAGTATCAGTTCAAACCTCAATTCCTGTGACTGTCCTTCAGACCAGGTAGCCTGTCAAACCATTACCATGACATCCGACTTTGCATTTGGTTTTTGTTATTTCTGCTTACTGCCATTCCCTCTACTAACATGTAAATTTCCTCGAGGCCAAACCGTTTTTTCTATACTTACAACATATGCCATTTTTGGGTTTTTTGTTTGTTTGTTTGTTTGTTTTTCGAAACAGGGTTTCTCTGTGTATCTTGGACTGTCCTGGAACTCACTCTGTAAATCGGGTTGGCCTTGAAGTCACAGAGATCCACCTGTCTCTGCCTCCCAAGTGCTGGGATTAAAGGCTTGCACCATCACTGCCCGGCTCAAAAAGCTGAATTTTCACAAATAAACCACAAGTTAAATTTGTTAAGCAGACACTTTGGAAGAGAATGCAGTTCCAAAGATGTTGGCAGTGTCTGAAGTTATTTTCAAATTTCTCTTTTGATTTGTTTTAAAAGTCAGTTTATATGCCATATGTGTAAGAATCTTGTAATCAAGTCTTATATTTATAAAATTTTGCTTTGCTTTAGCCTCAAGTGGAATTACTCAGTCTGATTTTCCAGGCTTATCTCTAATGTCCATTGATAATTTATAAAAATCACTTCTATCTTCAAAAGCTGAAAACTTCCCCTAACTGAGGCTATTTCAAAGAGTATGCCAGTAGCCCTGAAGGCTATTCTATAAATACCTTGAACAACAGCAGTACTATTTGAGTATATGTATAATCTTATTAAGAAAGAAAGAATACTTGGAATGGTTGTGTTTAGACATACTGACTTTGTATTTGTACTTAACAGGCTTCTAGAAAAACCACAAAGGAAAACAGATAAATCATTTAGAGGTTTTTTTTTTTCTCACACACATGTATATAATTGTCTTTTTCCTGGTATAGTTGACAAAATTGCATATATTTAATGTGAACAATCTATTTCTCTTCATTTTATTCACCAAGAAATGATTACCACAATCAAACTAATTAACCTATCACTCACACTTTAAAAAAATGTATACTGCAATAAAACACTTTGACCAAAACAACCTAGGGAAGAAAAGGGTTATTTTGGCTTGTGAACACAGATAACATTGAGCAAAGTCAAGGCAGGAACTCAAGGCATCAGCTCCAAGGCAAACCTGCTTTCTCTCCCAGATAGCATTACCTGCTACCAAAGGACTCACTTGTGTCAGCAACCATGGAAAACTCTTCACTAGCTGGCACACTGGCTGCTTTATGCAGCTAGCTTTCTTACATATTTCAGGACTACCTGCAGTAGGCTGCGCCCTCCTACATCAATTAATAGTCAAGACACTCCCCCACAGACTTGCCAACAGGCAAATCTGAGCTAGGAAATTTCTTAGTTAAGGCTCTCCTCTCAGATGACTTTAAGAGAGCCAAGTTGAGAGTTAAAGAAAACTGGGACTACTATATTAACAAGTTTCAAAATCATTGTTATTCCTATAGTAATAATATCATTAGGTCTCCATAGATTATTCATCGTATAATTGAAAGTTTTGACAAACCTTAGCTTCACTGGGATGAGAGCAGTCAAACAGCATAAGCTATGGGCTCCACCCTGCACTCAAGACAACACATCTGAGTCACACCAATTGGCCACATCACACTGTCTGAGGGGCGGGAGGAATGAACAAAGTCAATGGCAGAGAAACTGACTTGTGTTATGAGTACTGTGCAGGTGTTCTATGTGATGCTCATACCTGTTGATGTAAACACCCTGCTAATCAAATGGTAGTAAAGAGCCTCCTCCTTAAAACAGTCAAAATAACCTAAGCTATGAAAATTCCTTCCTTTAAGTAAAGCATTGCAATAGGAAATGGACAGAATTAGTATAAATACCATATATCCCCCCAAAAATCCCTTAAGAAAACACCTTCAATATTATAAAGGTAATGAATTACATATGAAGGACCTAGACAGTAATGATTCTAATACTTCTATTTACTGAGCACTTAATGTGTACATACTTAAGGGCACTATTCCCACTTTCCTGACAGAGAAAATGAACCTGAGAGGCATACAACTAACAAATGGATAATAAGGTCTATGTTGTGTGATTAGAAGTCTGATTTCTCTGTAAATCCATATCAGTTCTCATGGATAATTTATGTGGTAATGGAGAAAGGGACAGAAGGAAGGAAAGAAGGGTGCTTAAGAGAGAAAGGGGGGAGACTGCAACACAATATCCATTGCAGAAATTCTGTTTACAGTTTCCATTATCCCATCAGGAAATGCACTACCATATCTACACCATATCAGCTCTAAGTTTTTTTTCAGAGGACAGAACCTTTTGTCCAAGTGATGGAAGTTGGTATTAACAATTTTGACCCTGTAAATTATAGTACTACTTTCCTGGAGTTTGTGTATTTTCTGCATTTTCTAACTAGCAGGTCCCCAGCACTTGGCACAGTGCCTATAACAAATTATGCCCAATCAATATACATTGTTGAAAGCTATATCAAATGGAGTGTTTCAAAGGGAATATGAGTAAATTTAGGGAAGTAACCATCTGACAGAACTAAAGAGCAACAGAAATTGCTCCCTACTCAAGTGAACCCCCTTGATGACATTCTAATATTTAAGGTCCACTTGTGGGCATGTGTCCCTGATGAAGAAGTAAGCATGGCAGTTGTTCACACCTTGGTGTCAATGTCTTTATTAGGTGTCTGTGATTAGAAGAGGGAATAAAAGGGGAAAGAGGCATAGAAAGCATAACTAGATTTCATTTGTTAAGATAGCCTGTTGCCCTTGCACATAGAACTCTTCTCCACCTAACTCTCGATGTTTTAATGAGCCTTTTCTTGGTCCAACAGTTCTTTACCAAATAAGACTTGTCAAAAGCATCTAATAACATCCGAAATGCAACAATATGAAGATGGCTCTGTTTATACACTTCCTAATGTCTGACTTCTGAGACTTCTATTCATGGTTACAAGTGTGTGGCCCTCACCTAAGTTCTCTACTACACCATCACTCTTTGGTCTCTTTGGTTTTGCCTTTGTCCAGCGAGAAGAGCTATGTCTGCAGCTGTGATTCTCATGTATTATTTATCCAAGTACACAGGACATAGACACAAGAGAGTTGTAGATAAATGAGAAAACACAGAGCAAAAAATAAAAATAAATAATCTGCATTTTATTTAAAGAGGAACTGGTTTGCTCTCAGGCTTCAGTAGTGTCATGGGAAAGCTGATAAACTTAGTCTCATAAATCAAGGCCCATCCCATGGCCATAAGTGTTTCACAGCTTCCTTATAACAACACATACCTCATGATGTTGTTAGGAATGTGAAAAATGATAACATAGGGCAAAGTACTTAGTGAAATATAGAGCTCTATTGTTTCTAAAGGAATGACTTGGCCTGGGGACATGTGTCTAAGTACCTGAGTTTGGACCCCTAGCATACATGTAAAATTTGGCACCGTGGGGCACGTCTATAACCTCAGAACAGGTCTACGAGTCAAGACAGGGATTCCTGGAGCTCATTGACCATCCAGATAACCAAATTGATGAGATCCAGTTTGATGGGAGAGGATACAGGATACCGGACATCAACCTCCAGATCATACACACACAGGTACACACATGTAGGAAAAGTAAGACAGACAGACAAATTTAACGAGAAAAAAGACAAACTTGAATTTCAATCCAGATTCTATCATTTTTGAGCTGTGTTACATTAAGTAATTATATAATCCAAATTTCAGATTCTTTATTTTTAAGTGGAGACAATAATACCTTTCAGGTATGTTTTGAAGATAAAACAAGAAAATGTTTTGGGAGCTCTGCCGGAACACAGTGAGTATTCAGTAAATATCCTGTTCTCCTGGAATGGGACTAATTTCCTCCACTTTCTATTACACAATAATGTACAAGATAAATAGTGATGAGCAGTGAAACAACAAAGAGTAAATCAGTGATAAGTCATAAATCGTAATGTTTAACTATGATCTCTCATATACTGGACTGTCAGCAGCAAATTACACCAAATGCCAAATCAACAGCCAAGGAAACAGCATGAAGTAAGCATGACAAGGTGAGCCAAGGTGGGAAGCTCCCAGAAAATTGAGGGATAATCTTGAATAATCCTATGTGTATCCAATAACATAAGTATAAATTTGCTCAGACAGACAAGGTATATTAAAAAAAGATTTGAAAGATTTTACCAGAGAAAGTCTTGGCTCTCTAAAATTTTGGTTCATGCCACACAAGCTATTGCACAATTTCTGGGGGAACTGTTTCTCACCACAAACAATCAAAAATGTGTAGCATCTCACACTTTGCCTCTAAGCTCTGTTGTATGTTATTTTCTCATTAAGGCTGCAGACAGCCTGCACAGGAATGACGGTTGGTGTCTGCTGCACGGCTTTGTAAGAAGCAAGGTGAGAGTGAACATTAGCTCCAGCCCACAGGAGAAATGTGGTAATTGTTATCACTCCCTGCACAGCAAATCACATCTTCCAGGAATTACAGAAGAGGCACCTACAAGTAGAGAATCAGACCACGTAAAGTTGGAGCACTGCTCATCTTGAGGGAACATCCTATGAGACCTTCTACTCAACCATTTTCAGGATTTAAATCAGTGATAATGTATTCTTACTGTTTCAGTTCAGTTGGGGCATTGCAACCACCGATAACAATAGTTCATTTTTCAGTCTTCTGAAATGAACCACCTTCATTTATTATTTGTGTGTGTGCACATTCACACATGGACATGCACAGATGCATGTGGAGGTTGGAGGACACCTCACAAGAGTCAGTTCTGTCTACCATGTAGCTTCCAGGATTGGCAGCAAGGACCCTGACCACTGAGTCCTCCTGTCAGCCCATCACCTGTGTTAGCTTCACATTTGCATCTTATGATTTCTCAGCTCTCTGGTCTATATTTATTCTTGCCCACTAAACCAGGCTTTTATGCTGTTAACAATGATAACCATCCTTGAAATAATGAGAAAGTGTTTATGAGTGAAAGCAATTTGGTCACTCCTGTCATTGTGTATCTGATTCTCTCAGTTTATTTCTTTCCTCTATATTGAAACATAATCATAATCACCAATTAATGAGAAACAAAGGAAATGCATGAAACTGCACCAGATATCAGGTAGATTTTACAGCATAGGTGAGTGTTGTCTTCAGAGAAAACCCTCTAGTCATCAAGGAACACAGAAGACCACACCTCCTATCAAAGTCATACTGACAAAGCAGACTTTCTAAAAAAATAAAAAAAAATCTGACTTTTTGTATATGCTTTCGCCTTCCAATATTTGACCATAAGACAGAAAGCAAAGGCGAATAGATAGAATAAGGTTGTTTGTGGAAAGTGGATATGAATATATGAATGTATTGTACAGTGAAACAGAATAGTACACAGAATGTAAGCTTATTTTTTAAAGAGAAAAAATTCTCAGTTTATCCATACTGAAACTTTCTAGAAGGGTCTTTGCATATCATCTTTCATACATTTGCATCATTTACCTTTTTCTTTTACAATTTTTGTTTTCCTGAAGAAATCAGGTGCAACTTAAGTCTCCAATACCCACCAAGCTCAGCAACTAAGCTACTTGTGCACTGGTTAGAAGAGTGATTCTATTTCCATGGAAATCCCAGCGTGCTTATTTTCTGCCAAGGGAACAGGTTGGTGAAGGTCACTGACAAGAGGTTTGAGGACAGCAGGAGGCCTGGAAAAAGTGTCTAGCTCATATTTTGTCTAGGGTTTTCCCAAATCAGAAAGAATCCAACATCTGAGTTTTATAAACAGCTTGGTGGTTGTTTGGTTGTTTGGGATTAGGGAAAGGAGCACTGAGTGAGTCAGAACAGAGCTTACGTTACCTTTTAAAGGACAATTTGCCTCGCTCTGAAAAGAAAGAAGAGTGTAAACTAGGACTTCAGTCTCAACAGAACAGAAGGAATTGGGCTTCTGGGGCTATTTTATACTTTAAAAAAATAAACCAAAAAAAGTGTTGTGAATGAGTTCCTGGATAACACTTTCTAGAATTACAAAGTTAAGTCCAAGCCAGGATAGGTGGGGCTCCAATGTGGCTTCTTGGACTTTGCCCCCTGGTCAGGAACTACCCTTCACCTGAAACAACTTGAGACACAGTCACAGCACAAGAATGAGAAAGCAGTTTTCAATTTGCCCTTGAAGCTGTCTCCCTAAGCACAACCAGGAATGTCAGGGACAACACTCCTCAGCACTTTTCCCTCAAGCTGCCCTTCCTTCATTCAACCAACGACTCAGGCTGGGTAGTGGGTTGTTGGTGGAGGTTTGTTCAAGTCACACAATCAGAGGCTAGTGGAGCAGAAATTGGAGTCTCTCTCAATGGTCTTAGCACTCTGGCCAGCTTTTTCCACAGTATCTCCAGCCTCCTGCTCTAAAGTCTCCAAATAATTCCACTAATATGAGAATTGCTTATTTCTGAAGTGCTACTAGCAGACAATGGTCCAGTGTTGCATTTCATCAAAGGTTTTGGCATTCATCTGCTATTCCTGGAAGAAAGTATCTTACCACAAAGAAGCAAGTCTCAGATGATGGAAGTATAGAATATCCCCAAACGGCACTTTCTCTTCTCTGCTTTCATACACTGTGGTTGCTCCACCAGCAGTGATGTTAATGAACCTCCATTTAACTGACTTGGAGGATAAATGATACGAAGCAACTCCAAACTTCAAGGCTGTATACATCATGTCTGACTTTGTAACTTAGTGGGGTTTTCAACTATTGCCAGCACTCTTTTTCTAAATCAGTTCCATTGTTTGGAAAGTAAATAAGAGAAATATTTCAGTCCCCAAAATAATATTTCAAATGCAAATACTCTGGAAAAAAAGTCTTAAAGAACACCCATCGGAAAAGAAACAGACTTTGGATTTTAGCTTTTTCAAGTAGAAGAGGAAAATATTTTTTTTCAAATAGAGGATTAATAGTTCTTTGCATGTGGAAGAAAGTGACCAAACGTTGACACTGTTCTTTACTGTAGTTAGAAACACACACAAGAATCAGTTGACTCTAGATAAGCCAGACAAAAACAAGCCAAAAAAAATTTCCTTTCCATCAGTACAATAAAAGTACAAGAAAAGACGGTTTTATAAATAGCATTTAGTACCCATCATCCCTAACTAGCAAAAAAAAGGCCCACAATTCCTCTGCTGTGAAAAGATGGTCCCCAAGGTTCTCTTCATTTGCAGGCTTTGCTTCTTTCTTTCCATCAAGAGACAGGGGAGCAGCAATCCATCAAATTATTTAATTGCAATGAATCAGTGGTAATGGGACTTTTACCTTGGGCAATTCTTTTATGTCTTGCCATGTTAATGAAGTTCCTAGACTTAAACCAAAACCCAGATGGTTTAATTTGTAATGTCAGGAATAGGAAAGAGACACATTCTCCTTATGGCAAGCAATTTATCTCAGAAGGCAAGACAACCTTCCAGATCGTTCCACATTTTTTTTACAGACTCTATTGTATTGAAATGTATTGACTAGTGATGGTAGAGCCCTACAGGATAGGCCTCATGGTGTTTAAGAGAAATATACAATATTGCCTTTGGGAAACCTTCCTAGAGCAATGTGTGAGTTCCACGGAAGGATAAAAACAGAATTAGTAGTTTATAGCTTTCCATTCTTCACACTCTTTCTCCTTTAGCTTCATATCACACTTAACTTTCATATTTGTTACTTTTCTATTGCTGTGATAAACAATATGACCAAGGCATTGTATAAAAGAAAGCGCCTATGTGGAGTTTACAGTTCCAGAAGGTTAGGGTCCACAATTCAGGGACAGTAGGTGGCAGACACAGTGGCTGGACCTAGAAGCTGAGCGCTCACAACTCAAACTGCAAGCAGGAAATAGAGAGTGTGCACTGGAAATGTCCAGTGACTTTTAAAACCATAGAGCTTGCCCCTACTAATATATTTCTGTCAGCAAAGCCATGCCTTCTATATCCACCCAAGCAGTGTTCCCAACTGGGGACCAAGTATTAACAGGCTTTTCTCAAAATAAGCACTGAAGAATTTTAGTTTGTTTAGTATAGTTTCCACATAATTAAATGTAAATCCTAGTCAGAGGGAGCATTACCACTACCTCAAATTTTAAATTAGAAGTATAATTATAGTAATAATTTGAAAGGAAGAAGAGAAATATATTAGCTTCCTCACAATTTGACTCTGAAAAATACAAGACTTTTATTTTTTGACTATGGATTCAAAGTATTATTTCTTGTCTAAGGAAGAATATTATCCTAAACATTTTTTAAAAATTAAACTGTAACCTATCAACATAATGTTTGGGTATGTACTTAAAACTCATACCACAGTTTTCTTTCCCTCAAAACCTTATTCCTTTTGAAAAAAAAAGTCCCATTTTCATTTCACTTCAACTATGCCCTCCTCTCCAATACTTCATCTCCCCTATCTCCCCACCCCTAAATCCAATAATCAATTGTCACACCCATTTTACAGATAGGAAATTGAAGCTCAAGGGTGGTACATGCTAATTTGAGAACCTTCTGACTCTAACTCCAAATTGTTAGGAATAGCGATTTTTGTATGAAGTCAGTACATTCTGAAACATGGTTTCTAAGCTCAGCCATTACTAAAGGAAATTATAGAGTCTGAGATCAGAGAATATGAACATGCTTCTGCCTGTGAATTCCTCAAGGGCTAATTATTGCACCATTTCCAGCATATAACACTGTGTTTGCAGGCTTTTCGTACTCTCAGTGGATCGATGAAATATAATTCAAAAATTATTATTTGCAACTAAATAATGTCTTTCCTCATCCCCCTAAAATGGTGTTTTCCCAATTGTGGTTTCCAGAGAGATTAATAGAGACATCATAAGAATGAGTTCTAATGGTGAGTTTGAGAAATTTTATTAAAGACTTTTAAGGAGAATTTACAATGCATATTAGCTTTAATGTTTGAAATCTCCTATGATAGAGAATCTTATTTAATTTCATTTAAATATTTACCCAAAGAAATCAACCTCCCTTCCTTTTGCAGAATTATTTTAACATTCTTCCATATATCCATGAAGTGTGAACTACAGCTTCAGAAAAAAAAAATCCTTTTAAACTGGGTTTGACGGCACACATATATAAACCCAGCACTTGGGAGGCAAGGAGTTACGACAATCACAAGTTCAGAGCTGGCCTGAGGTACATACTGAGACTTTGTCTCAAAACAAGACCTTAAACTAAATATCAGAATAATATCACAAGAAAGGAAAACAATATTATAGGAAAGGAGCAATATTTTGAAAAAGTTAGCAGAGGAAAACAACTGAGGGTTATTTGTGGGCCATTTGGTGGATTAACCCCAAAATGGCCAGAGAATCTTGGCTGTAATGACTCATTGAGTGTGCTTCCGTGGATGGGGAGCTCCAAGATTGCTGCAGGCAGACGCTGAGAAGAAACCCAGACAGGAAAGGCACAAAACCCTGAAATATTCCACATCAGAGAAGACATCGAATGCCAGAGAATAGTAATTGCAGGCTGAGAGCAAGGTTAGGAAGGACTGTCTCTACTGGGGGTTGGAACCAAAGGCCACAGGTGCAGTCCAAGAAGACACTGAGCTGAAAGAGAACCGAGGATATAGGCAGAAAGAAACAAGTTGAAAAGACACCCATAAAACTCATGTAACTGTACAACACAATACTGTAGCAGGCTTTCTTGGATGGTCAGCCCCCAAATCACGACAGAGATTTTTATTACATATAAATGCTTAGTCTTAGCTTAGGTTTGTTTCTAGATAGCTTTTTTTGTTTTTATTTTTGTTTTTAAACTTAAATTATCCCATTTCTATTCATCTCTGTGCTGTCCCGAGGCTCGTTTACCTCACCTCCATACTGCCCACCCTGCTTTCCTGCTTTCCCCATGTCTGGCTGACTGGCTCCTGACTGGCTGGCTCCCCTTTACTCTCTGCCCACCGACCTCACCTATCCCTCCTCTGCCTAGCTATTGGTCATTCAGCTATTTATTAGGCCAGTCAGGTGCCTTAGGCAGGTAAGATGAAACAGCAATCCATCTCTACAGAGTTAAACAAATGCAGCATAAACAAAAGCAACATACCTTTACATAGTTAAACAAATGTAGCATGAACAAACACAAGACATCTTTACATAGTTAAATATTGTATTCTATAACATGATACTGTATTTTAATATAAATTATATTGTATCTCACACACAGTACAGTTTGCAAGGGGCTGTTCCTGATGTTAGAGCCAAATTCCAGAGTTCCTATCTTCACCACACTCCCACCAATAGCATCTAGAACACTTAGAACTGCTACAGTTTCTAACACACAAGGTGGGTCCTAGGAACTAAGTATCCATGTTGGTTGTGCTGGAGTCCCTTTTGCAGAAAATGAAAACTAGGCCATTTTCAGTTCCTTCCTTAAAAAGGAAGGATGTGTGCTTATATTGGCTGCCACAAAAAGCAGACAGAGGACACTATTACAAGTTGACATCATTGTTTGATCACGTTTCCTTCCTTCCTCATATCAGAAACACTCTAGCGTGCACTCTGCTTCTGTGTCTTTATCCATAGCTCACCACGTCAGTCCCCAACCTCCTCTTGCTCAGCTGCTATTTGTGTCACCTAGCTAATAAAATTGCAATCTGTTGTCCCTTGCTTTCAAGCTAGGAGTGCTAAATAAAAGAGACATGGCTGTTCATATTGCATGTATACATCTCCACTGACTTGTTCCTATAGACATGTTAAATATATATGAAATAAGCTTTCAGCTGTATTCGGCTACTGTGAAGGAAAAAATGCATAAGGACTCCAAGAAAATATTGGTATAATCGGTGCTGTTCACAGGTTCCTTCAGTGAACCCTTGAACTCTTCTACATTTTCCCTAACTTCTCTAGCCCTACCCAACCTCCTATCCCATCCCTGACCTCTTCTGCTGAGCCAGTGGTTTAACCTCTGACTTCCTAAGACAACCATGACCACCAAAAAGGAATTACCCCAGCTTTGGAATGTTCCATTGTCTTGCATTTTTCATCCACCCCTTTGGATCCATCCATCCATCCAAAAGCATTGTCTTTGCTTTTTTCCAATGTAAAAACATTCAGCCTCTTACCCAAGGCTAGCTCCCCAAGCCCTTTGTTATCCCACCTTACAGGGTTTACTTTCCCTTTTCTCCTAGTACCACCCTTGTCATGGATTTCTCTAGAGACACTTACCACAAGAGTCTAAGAGTTTCTCTTTTCAGCTCTACAGATAACCCTAACTACTACATTCCATCTCTCCAGTATCACATTTCCCGAATTCTATAATCTCCCAGTGGTTCTCTTGAATCTATCCCCTGTTCTGAGCTCTCATCTCTGTCCACACAGTCTCCTCCATGCCTTGCCTCCAGTTTGCGTCAAGTTGCTGTAAAATGGCTTGTGTGCATCACCCACTAAAACTCTACAGAACTATTACTGGGGTCTAGCCTGTCCCTATCTTGTCATACTGTCTTGGGAGCATTTAGTAGGAGCTTCCTTTAGGCTCAGGCCACATGAAGGCTCTAGATCAACAGCTCTCAACCTGTGGGTTGCGACCTCTTTGGAAAATGTCTATCTTCAAAAATATTTACTTTCCAATTCTTAACAGTAGCAAAATTACAACTATAAAATAGCAGCAAAAATAATTTTGTGGTCGGGGATCATCACAGCATGAGGAACTGTATTAAAGGGTTGCAGCAGTAGGAAGGTTGAGAACCACTGCCCTGGATTTGTTCCTTTCTCTCTGGTTACTCCTCAGAATCTCCAAAGGTTCCTGCTTTTCTCCCCATTTCTTCAATGGGGATTTTTCTCAGTGTACTTGGGATCTTCTCTTTTCCCCAACCTACTTGGCCTCCATGAATTTTCTTACCTGCAGTCCTGGGCCTTCACATATCCTCTTAAAGCTGGCTACTTCCAGTTCCTACCTTTAAAACCAGATACCCTGCTTAGGAGACTGTGGCAGTTGCTGTCATCAGCACTTAAAAGCCTCATATGAATTCATCCCCTTTGCAGCACAACCTGCTCCTCTAAACATCTTCTTTCCCAGGGCCTACTCAGTAGACCAGAGAGTCAATAAAGAAGCCCACATCCTCCCAGCAGTGCTGTGGATAGAGCTCTCCCAAGCTCTCCAGACAGATGTCCAGGCTGCAGCTGCAGCACCTGTGGAAAGCTGTGTTCCAGCACCATGCTGTCCCTATGGTTCCTATGGGAATAAGGACGGAGCCAATGGTTCTAAAGCCCAGACTTCTTACCAAGGCCCAAAGGGGTTTTTTTAGGCACTCCTTCTCTTTCATTTGCTCCAATGGCTAACTATTAACACGTTATTATTACGTGACATGCTAGAAGCTGTTCTAAGCACTTGTGCTAATGAGGTTTGTGATTTCGCACAGCCATCTTGAAGACTGCCACTTTGATCATTCTTCAGATGATACATCCTGACTAAAACAAACGAGCAACAAAGGAGTCAGAATTCAATCACAGGCGGTCTATCTTTAAGATCATCACTTGTAACATGAGGGCCGGCTTGTTGGGGTATCTGTCCCGCCTGATAACCCACAGTCGGCATGCCCCAAAGAGAAAATCACACACAGGATTCCATAAGGTTATAAACTGATTGGTCCATTAGGTCAGGCTTCTTATTAACTCTTATAACTTATATTAACCCATTATTCTCATCTATGTTAGCCATAATGGCTCTGTACCTTTCTCAGCTGGGCAAGTTACATGCTGCCTCTTCAGTGGTCTGCGCAGGAGTGGCTGAGGGCTTCCTGTGTCCCAGAATACTCCCAGTCTCTTTGCTCCACCCCTACGTCCTGTCTGGCTTTCCCGCCTATACTGCCTGCCTGACCAATCAGCGTTTTATTAAAATATGATTGACAGAATACAGACAATTCTCCCGCACCAATCACCGCCCTTCCCTCCTCCCCAACACACCTAAAAAGAACAGGGTCTCACTTTGCAGTCCAGGCTGGTGTACATCTCATTCTTCTGTGGCCCAGACTGATCTTAAACTCAGGAATTCTGCTTCAGCCTCCAAATCCCAGGATTGCAGTCACCACTACCTACCTCTGAAGTCATGGTTTTATCAATTGTGTTATACTCCAAACAGAACCACTTGGAGAATCTAGAATGTTCTAGGCTCTCCTTTTTCTCTGCCCCACCCCCACACCTAGATAATTCCTATTCATCCTTCACATCTTTATACAGAAAAATATTCTTTTGGGAAACATTCTGGGACTTCACCTCCATCCCAAGGTTGTGACTTCTTTACCTACTGTGAGGCTGTCCCTTCTCAACTGAAGGGAACTCATAAAGTGAGTCTGTGCAGTGTGTTGGTACTTCTCACAGCACATGACAAGAGGACAGTAGGCAATGGTGGATCTCTCAATAAATACAAGGTAATGTGAAAATAGCATCCACATACAGGCTGACTCAAGGCTGACCTGTTCAGGAACTGGTTTAAAGCTCTTTTATAACTCCAGACATGACAGAGACCAGTTCCCTAATACAAAAGCCCCACTGAGCCTATGAGTGAAGCTCTCAGGATCTCAATTGTTGGAACTGAGAAGAAGAGACCGCTGGAAGTCAGGAGGAGACTAAGTCATTAGCCTTGAAAGGAGACGGACAGATCTTCTACAGGTGCTTAGGGTGAAAGAGGACATAAAAGCAGACAAGACAGGATTGAAATGAGTTATTCTGGAAGGTTAAAATCAAGGGGAGAGGATACGAATTTGATATGAGAGTTTGATCTAAATTTAAACTCAAGAGCTTGAGGTTTTTCACCTCACGCTACTAATTTGGGAAATGTAACCAAGTCAGGGAGCAGTCATTGTGAATTTACAGTAAGAATTCTTGTGTGGTTTGAAGTAGGTTCTAGTAGTTTGTGACCCTCGAATTCTTGTGGGCTATGTAACTATCACTCCAGAGAGAGAATGTAGTCAGCATGGCTTCAGTTTCTGTTTTGCTTAACAACCCTTTGATATGCTTTCTGAATGAAGAGTGGTCTTAAGTTATAATTGGTCCATTCACCAACTCTTTTAATAGATCCTTGAGTCTAGGACAGACAAATCAAAATTCTATGATAGTACAGATTAAAGAAAACATCTTGATAAGAAATTCATTTTGGGAGCTGGAGAGGTGACTCAACAGTCAAGAGCATTGGCTGCCCTTCCAGAGAACCTGCGCTCAGTCCTCAGCACCCACACAACGGCCTGTAACTCCAGTTCCAGGAACCTCCAAGGGTATACATAAAGTGTAGATACAGTACACATGCTACACCCCACAAGTGACAAGAGTTCAAGGCCATCCTTTATTATATAGCAAGTTTGAGGCCAGTCTTGACTTCCATGAGAACCAGCCTCAAAACAAAAATTGTTGTAATTATTTTAAATATTATTCTTTATGTAAATCTATTAATTTGAAAAATATTGTCCATTTCATATTCATTAATGTGGAATATGAAGGAAAACAGTGAAAGGTTTGATACAGACAAGAAAGTCTGCCTCTTATTTTTGAAATTTTTTATTTATTTATTAAAAATTTCCACCTCCTCCCCGCCTCCTTTTTCCCTCCCCCTCCCTCCCTCCCTCTCCATCTCTAGTTCTAAGAGCAGCCAGGGTTCCCTGCCCCATGGGAAGTCCAAGATCCTCCCCCCTCCATCCAGGTCTATAAAGGTGAGCATCCAAATAAAACAGGCTCCCACAGAGTCAGTTCATGCAGCAGAATCAAAACCCAGTGCCATTGTCCTTGGCTTCTCAGTCAGCCTTCATTGCAAGCCACGTTCAGAGTGTCCAGTTTGATCACATGCTCCATCATTCCCTGTCCAGCTGGCCTTGGTGAGCTCCCATAAGATCAGTCCCACCGTCTCAGTGGGTGGACGCACCCATCGCGGTCCTGACTTCCTTGCTCATGTTCTCCCTTCTTCTGCTCCTCATTTGGACCTTAGGAGCTAAGTCCAGTGCTCCAATGTGGGTCTCTGTCTCTATCTCCATCCATCACCAGATGAAGGTTCTATGGTGATATGCAAGATATTCATCAGTGTTGCTATGGGACAAGACCAGTTCAGGCACCCTCTCCTCTGCTGCCCAAGGAACAATCTGGGAACCTCTCCTTGGACCTGGGAACCCCTCTAGAGTCAAGTCTCTTGCAAACCCTAAAATGGCTCCTTTAATTAAGATATTTACTTCCCTGCTCCCATATATACCCTTCTTCCATCTCACCCATCCCATTCCCCCAAGCTCTCCCGAATCCTCCCCTTCTCCCTTCTCTCTACCCATCTCCCCTTACATCCACCTCCCCACACCCCTGTGCACCCAAGTTTTGCCTGGAAATCTTATCTACTTTCAATATTCAGGAGGATAACTATATGATTTTCTTTGGGTTCACCTTCTTATTTAGCTTCTCTAGGATCACGAATTATAGACTCAAAGACCTTTAACTATGGCTAGAATCCACTTATGAGTGAGTACATACCATATTCCTCTTTTTGGGTCTGGGTTACCTCACTCAGTAAAGCATTTTCTATTTCCATCCATTTGCATGCAAAATTCAGGATGTCATTGTTTTTTACAGCTGAGTAAAACTCTAATGTGTATATGTTCCACACCTTCTTTAACCAGTCTTCTGTTGAGGGGCACCTAGGTTGTTTCCAGGTTCTGGCTATTACAAATAGTGCTGCTATGAACATGGTTGAACAAACGCTTTTGTAGTATGATAGGGCATCTCTTGAGTATATTCCCAAGAGTGGAATTGCTGGGTCCTGAGGGAGGTTGACTCCCAGTTTCCTGAGAAACCGCCACACTGATTTCCACAGTGGCTGCACAAGTTTGCATTCCCACCAACAATGGATGAGTGTTCCCCTCACTCCACATCTTCTCCAGCATAGGCTATCATTGGTGTTTTTGAGTTTAGCTATTCTGACAGGTGTAAGATGGTA
This sequence comes from Myodes glareolus, assembly GCF_982192425.1. NCBI lineage: Eukaryota > Metazoa > Chordata > Mammalia > Rodentia > Cricetidae > Myodes > Myodes glareolus. Next base: position 3,245,411 of record NC_142026.1, on the reverse strand, counting down.
TCTCAAAGCAGTCCTGGCTGCTATAGCAAATCAACTTTGATTGTCAAACAGCTATTGCACATTCTGGAAGTCTATACTCTCAAGTGGTTATGGTGGCCAGTCAGCGTTCTTCCAGATGAGGACTTAAGAATGCAGGGTTCATGCATGCGTGACTCTAGCTTCCTTAGGGCCCATTTTCATGTTTCTCCAAGTAGACCGAGGAAGAAGAGTTGGGAGAAAGATTGCAGATGTTTATTTAAAAACACACCTGTTTTTTAAAAGTCTTGGCCTAGAATGGCGAGGGTCATTCCTCACATTGCACTGACCAGAACTATCACAAAGCCACATGCAAGAAAGACTGGGAAGTCTATGTCCTGACTCAGTAGCCATGTTCCGGCAAGCGTTCCAGCCATGTGAGGAAGAACACATTTTGTTAAACTCCTGACCATCTCTACCACAGTCTAGAGTGGTATATTATTTGTGTTTTAATAAGTAAAGCTTGCCTGAAGATCAGAGGGCAAAGTAACCACACTAGTCAGCCATACAGGCCAGGGAGTGGTAGCAAACACCTCTAATCCCAGTGTTTGAGAATCACACACTTTAAATCCTAGCTCTAGGGATGTGGAAACAGGAGCCATATGACTGGGCAGAAAGTGGAATACAAAGGTGAAGAGACAGGAACTCAGTAGTGTGTGGAGTTTGAGGTTTTGTGGAGACAAAACTTCTCCCTTTCAGTCTGAAGAACTGATAGAGATTTTAAAGGTCTCTCTACTTGTTGGCTGCTTTGCTTTTCTGATCTTCAGATTGAACACCAATATTTGTCTCTTTGCTTTTTTTGTACTACAACAGTCATTGAATATAATATCTATAGACACGTTTAACCTTAGTTTTAAAGTGCTCACAAAATAGTCACTTTCTATATCACTTAATGTATTTTAATGGTGATCAATCAATCAAACAAAAACACATTGTTTCAGGATTCTCTTTTCTTATCTTTTTTCATTTTACTTTTGTCGTATCTTTAATCTCCATAAAGTAATGCATTAAATCTGATTTAAAATTATTTCAGAATCCCAAAAATTTTGTTTGTCTACCCCTGAAACTAGGATGTTGTATTTAATAGTCTATTACTTCTAGGAACAATCTTATTTATCCACACAGCTTACCTTCATTCACATTTTTATTTTCTATTTTGATTAGCTTATCAAATATCATACTTCCTTAAGACTTTCCCACACATCCTTACTTTTAGTTGACCCTCAGTGATACTCCCAGTTTGTTCTCTTCCACTTTTGTGCCACACACATTCTTCTACCCTTCTCCTACTCCCAGTCCCTTAAAGAGTCGTTCTCCTTTTCATAGGCCCTTTGTGGTTTTTCTGGGCTCTGCATATACTCATTTCTTCACAAATACACATACAGGAAGTTTAGAAGGTAGGCGGTGGCACATGCCTTGAATTCCGGCACTGGGGAGGCAGAGGCAGATGGATCTCTGTGAATTGGAGGCCAGCTTGGTCTACAGAGTGAGACCTTGTCTAAAACTGTTCTGCTCTACATGGACACAAAGTCAGTTGGGGTTTATTTCTGTTGGAGATTATTCACACCCCTGGCTCTACAGTGTAGATAAGCCCTTTTAAAAGCTTTTCCTTTAGATGCAACAGTATTTTCTGAGTGATTTCAGGGCTGAGCAGCCTGGAACGAGCAAGCAGCCTCCCCAAACAGGCAATATTCCTGATGGAAGCTTACATCTTTTTCCTCTGGTGGCTCCATGGCTTATCTGGACTCTGCCTACTCTCTCTCCTCCTCTATCTGCTTGAAACTCCTGCCTTGCCCTATTCTGCTAAACCGCTGGTTGAAACAGCTTTATTCATTAACCAATAAAAGCAACACATATACAGAAGGACTTCACACACCATTTCTCCTTTTCTGTTCAAATAAAAAGGAAGGTTTTAATTTTAAGTAAAATTACATATATCAAAACAGGTATCAAACAAGAATTATAGTTACAATATTAATATCTACTTTATCTTTTATTATAACTAAGGAAAACTATAACTATCTATTCTTCAACTCCATCAAAGACTCCAAAGTATATAATATTACCTAAGTAAACAGGAAATGCATTGTAAGCAACTTCCAAAACTCTAGAATTAACAGAGACATCTCACTGCCTGCACAGTCACCCAAAGTTCTTCTGTAATGTTGCAGGCACCCATCTTCATCCTATAGGCCCATAGTATCTGGCAGACTTTTCCATGGGCAGGAAATTTCAAAGACAGTTCTACCTATATTGGCAACTTGTCAGTAACTTTCTTCGTATCCTGCAGAAAGTCTGACAGACTCTTTCATGAAGCAGGAATTCTGAAGAACTGTCTCACCTTTGGTTTAGGAGATTCTTTTGTCTATATGTTGCTTTTATTGGTTAATGAATAAAGAAACTGTCTTATCCATATTACCAAATATTGTTTATAATTGTTTGTTAACATATAAAGGGGAATATGATATAGATATGAATAATTTGCATTGATATGAATCTTAGTTTATTGATATAAATTTAAGGTCAATTTTGCTATATCTATATGTATTTCTGATCTTGATTAAGGTATTGTGATTGTGTAGTTCATTTAAATAATGTAATGTATAATTTAAAAAATATAGGTTAATAGGTAATCATCTATAATAGTCAAGCTTGTAAGTCTCCATTTCCGCCCCTCCTCCCAACACTCTCCCACTCCCCCCACTCCCTCCCCTCCTCCCTCTCCATCCCTAAGAGCAGTCAGGGTCTCCCACTCTGCCAGCAGTCCAAGCTCCTCCCCCCTCCCTCCAGGTCCGGGAAGGTGAGCATCCAAACAAACTGGATCCCAAAAATCCAGTATATGCAGAGGAAACAAGTGCCAGTGTCATTGTCGATGGCTTTTCAGAAAGACTCCGGGCCAGCCACATTCAGAGAATCCGACCTCAATCAGAGAATCTGGCTGGATTACGTGCTCGCTCAGTCCCAGACCACTGGCCTTGGTGAACTCTCATTAGATCAGTCCCCTTGTATCAGTGAGTGATCGCACCCCTCGCGGTCCCGATCTCCTTTCTCATGTTCTTCCTCCTTCTACTCCTCATCTGGACCTTGGGGGACTCCGTCCGGGGCTCCAATGTGGGTCTCCGTCTGTATCGCCATCCATCGTCGGATGAAGGTTCCCTCTGATCTTGCCTTCCTTGCTCACGTTCTCTTTCCTTCTGCTTCTCGTTTGGACCTAGGGAGTTAAGTCCAGTGCTCCAATGTGGGTCTCTGTCTCCATCTCCATCCATCGCCAGATGCACGTTCTATGGTGATAAACAAAATATTCATCAGTATGGTTATGGGCCAAGGCCAGTTCAGGCACCCTCTCCTCTATCCAGAGAACAATCTGGGGATCTCTCCTTGGACCTGGGATCCCATTTATAATCAGATTAAACCAAACAGGTTCCTGGACCTGTGGCTCTGTAAAGTTGTGAGTTTGCTTAGCAGGGGGTAGGGGAAAAAGGAGGAAACCCCAGTGGTGACTAAGGTTGGATTTCTTTGCACCCAAGGAAAGGGGTACTCAGTCAAAATTAAATTAACTCCCCAAACCCAAACAAATAGGGCATTTCCTCCCACACAGGAGAGTTTGAGAATTAATGAGTGTAGGTGTTGGAAATTGCAGAAAGAAAAGACTTTTTTCCTTGATGAGAAAAGGGTTCTTTTTTACCAACAACTGAAAATCTTTAAAAAAGAAACATCTGCTTGGGTTTTGTTGTTGTTGTTGTCATTGTTATTGTTGCTTTCCTCCACTGAGGAAACTATCTAAGAGAGAGTATAATAACATGGACAGCAAATGAAAATACTAACTTTCATCTATCATGATCCAGCACTATTGCCAATGTCTCTCCTTCAGATGAAAGCAAAGATGAATACTGAGATGTTACTGTAGACAGAGAGGCATAAGAGGAAGAGGGAATTTTGCCACAAGTATTTGCCGTTACTTACGGAGCACAATGTGGTAGTCTCCCAAGTATTGGATCACAGTGGATAAGCTATAATACTTGCGTTAGAATTTCTGAGAAAAGAGCATTGTTGTCTAGGCACAGAATATTGTCAACTGTTGAGAATTATTTATTTTGCTTTTATGTCAATTTTTGTTGTTTTTGATGTAAAAGAGGCAGGTATGATATCAAAGGTAGAAAGGGATTACATTTGAGCATAGTTGTATTTTATTTTCCCATGGAAGAAAGCAGATAAATAAATCAAAGGTTTTTAACTTATCTCTTTTTTTTGTTTGAAATAATTCTTTCCTTTAACAGAGGAAATGATAAAAAAAATCTATGTGTCTCATGTAGTATTTTAATGCAAATTAAAATTATTTTCTTCTTTCTTTTTACATTTAGGAAGACTCACCCTTAATCTAGTTTCAATTTTTTTTTGCTTTTTTGTTTGTTTGAGAAGTACCCTAGAAATACATTATCCAAGCAAAGAATTAATTTTATTGTTTGACTCCTTCACAGAGAAAAAATATATGTCTAGACACAATTTTCATTATGTGATTAGATGCTTCCTTCCCCACCCGTCCTGATTCCTGTGATTCCCTAGCTTTGGTCCAGCTGATCATCAGCAGTGAAAAGAGTCTTTGTCTTTCTTGCGCTGTTTGTCTTCTTGCAATTTAATAATTCTGGCTTCCTCCCCCATAGGTTTCTCTTTCCCATGTTTGATTTATGTAGAGATGATGAGGAAGCATGCAGCATGAGAAATACAGTAGGCCAGTATGTTTCCTTCTATTGAGGGCTATAACAAGATCTCTGAACTATTATTTAACATGTTGTCTAATCAGCCAATAGCTCTATAGGTGAAATTTTTGTTTGTATCAGTTTAGACAGGTTCTCATATAGCCTAGACTATCTTTAAGCTTACTACACAGTTTAGGCTGGCCTTTAATTCTTCTTTTTTTTAACTAGCATCATTTTATTTAAAGATTTATTTATTAATTATGTATATAGCATTCTTCTTGCATGTGTTCCTGCAGGCCAGAAGGCACCAGATCTTATTATAGATGGTTGTGAGCCACCATGTGGGTGCTGGGAATTGAACTCAGAACTTCTGGAAGACCAGTCAGTGAGTGCTCTTAACCTCTGAGCCATCTCTCCAGTCCCCTGACCTTGAACTCTTAATCTTCTTGTTCTCACTTTCTGTGTACTCAGGACAACAGGTATGCACCACCAAAAACAGCTTTGAGTGCAATTTTTAAGACCTGTTATGTTCTTATCGCCATAGACTGATGATCTACATGATCACAAATATAAATCATAGACCTATGAATGAGATGGATGACACAGGTCTTACATCGTGCAAACCATGTAGAGAAGGAAGCCCTGCATGGCTGATTTGGGGGCATTGCATGAAGGTGGCTGGCAAGATGGGACAGGATACAGATGATCAGAGAAGGCAGAGGACACAGTTCAGAGAAGGAATAAGGGGAGACAAGAGTGGGACCACGGAAAGAGACCAAGGACAATGAAAAGATGAAAGGGCTAGCTAAGTGACATGGGACTGAAAAGGAAAGACACACAGCTTTAAAGATGTCAGAAGAGCTGACTTAAGATTGCTACAGGCAATAGGGAATTATTGCAGCTTTAAAAACATCCCTATTTTCATACTTGGTCTTTTGCTGCAAAAGGTAGAAAATGCCATTTTGGGTAGAGAAGAGAAATCTGTAAATTCATATATCCAATCTTAGGTCAAGACAAAAATGTGACTGCCCCTCAGACACACTGAATCAAGGATGTAAACAGTTGAGATGTGTCCTGCTCCTTGCTTCATCTTTGCTTTTCTGTCCGGTTTTCTACAATATCTAGAACCATAAGCAGTGGCTGTTGACTGAGTTTTCCTAAGTGCCCTATCAAATGAGAATTGGTTCTTTTTTCCCTAATTTTGGCACACACACAGAGAGAGGGGAGGGAGGGAGAGGGAGAGAGTGGGGGAGGGGGAGGGGGAGAGGGAGAGGGAGAGAGAGGAAGAGAATATACACATGATATTGTCTGTAGCATCCTTCTTGTGGGCTAAGGGGAAAAGGTGTTATGCTTGGCAGCAAATTGAGTTTGTGTATGGGATAAGAGGAGCAGTTTAAAAAGAAATCAGTGGGCTCTAGATGGAAGGAAGGACCAATCAAATAGTGGATTGCCTCTACAAAAATATTTATTTCTTTTGTTGTTGATTTTTTTTGATGGATGCAAAAAAATCAATAGACATTTATTTATTTTGGAAAAAGGTTTCACTATGTAGCCCTGGCTGTCCTGGAACTTGATATGTAGATCAGGCTGGCTTCAGACTCATAGAGATCTTCCTGCCTCTGCCCTCAGAGTGCTGGGATAGAATTAAGGGCATGATTATCCTTTTTATGTACTATGATACTGTAACAGAATGGCATAGACTGTGTGACTTAAGGTGAAGAGAAATCAATTGGCTCCTAGTTCTGGAGGCTGAGAAACCCCATATCAAGGAATTAGCTTTGTAGGGGGCTTTCTTACTGTGTGGAAGGCCAAAGGGCAAAGGAAACATGAGAGTGAGCCCACTTTTGCCTGCACCAGCCCTTTTTATTGTGTCATTAAAATATGCATGGTGAGACCTCACAAACTTATACTTCCCAACCTCCCTCCCAAGTCTATTGCATTAGGGATTAAATTTCTAAAACATGAATTCTGGGGATGAAATCAAACTGTAATAGTTATTCTGAATTCTTCACCTGGGTTTAATATAACCACAATGGTCCTTATAAGAGGAAGGTGAGAAAGCCAGGCCACTGGCTTTGAAGATGGAGAATGGAGTCAAAAGGCAAGGAGGTTAGAAAAGACAGCAGATACACCCGTAGAGTCTCCAAAAGGAACTCAGCTCTTTCAATATCTAACTTTAGCCTACTAACACCAATGGTGAACTTCTGACCTTAGGAACTGTAAGACAGTGATTTGTATGGTTTATAACCGCTCAGCTTATGTAAATTTGTTATAACACTGTTATACAATAGATGTACACATGTACATAATTGTGGATTAGAGCTCTTATTTTTAACAATATTAGAATAACACTGTTAATAATGTTTTGTGAGGGTGCACTTTCTTTTCTTTCTTCCTCCCTCCCCCCCCTCTTTCCGTCCTTCTTTCTTTCTTTTTTTCAAGACAGTGTTTCTCTGTATAATAGCCCTGGCCATCCTGGAACTTCCTCTGAAGACCAGGCTGGCCTCGTATGCAGAGATTTGCCTGCCTCTGTCTCCCAAGTACTGGCATTAAAGGCATGTACCACTACTGCCTGAAAAGTAACGTTGCATTTTCAAAGTAAAAATAACATATTTTTTTTGTGGTTAGCTTGTTTGGGGAAAAACTTTGTAAGTAGTTCTGATAGCAGCAAAGACTGATTAGGATATTATGCAAGGTGTTTCAAAGGAAAGAGAGAGGCCTGGGAGCGAGCATGCCCACAAGCTCCTGTCTGATGTACTGAAAGTTTGGAGCAGGGTGGTAGTGGAGGGAACAGTGGAGGAGCAACAGTACGAGGCCTTCAAGGAGCCTGACTGACGGCTCCAGGACGGCACTTGGGTGGAACCATATTTTGTGGCAGAGCCTTGCCTCAGAGGACGTGCCTGAACAAAAGTTCTAAATATCAGCTGTCATCTGTTTATTGTTTTTCCATGACACATTTGTCAAGTGACTTTTCTCACACTGTTTAAAGAATCATATAAATAAGGCTACAAGGCAACAAAGGCAGAGAATAATTCTTTAATTCAATCTTTAGTCCCCTTGATAAATTCTACCAAAAAAAGTGGTAAATGATAGGTAGACAATACTAGGACAACCAAAGGTTGTCTTTGATAAAATAATTAAAACTTCCCACGAAACATAGCTTGTCTCTAAATTGCGTGTGTGTGTGTGTGTATGCCATTAAGTATGAGGAATTTAATAATTTAATTTCTACAGATTGAGTTCCTTGTTTACATCTTCTGTGGCATACTACAGATGCATATTTATTTAGTCAATAAAAATCTGAGACCCAGATGAATGTGTAGGATTTATGGAAAGAGAGTACTAATTTATCATGTTCACTGCCATGCAATAGATTCTATACTGCTAGGTAATGTGTTAAACACACCATTGAGCATGTTATGTATTATAATGTCAACAAAAATTTGTTATATACTTTCTTTTAAGCTACCAACCAGCTCCCAAATTATGACCCAGAGATTCCTTGTTAGTTACAAATGCTTGGCCTTTTCTTAGTTCTTATTTTAATCTGTTTCTCTTTATATACATTTTGCCTCGCGGCTTTTTAAGCTTTCTTTCTTATTGTATATCTTACTTCCTGCTCTCTCCATATCAGACTGGCAGATGCCTGACCTCTGGTCCCAGTTGTGTCGTCTTTCTCCCTCCTTCTTTTCCCTCCCCTCCCCCCTCTAGATTTCTCCTTCTACTTATTTTCTCTGCCCACCAGCCCTGCCTACCCCTCTCCTGCCCAGCTCTTGAGTTCAGCTTTTTATTAGATCAATCAGGTGTCTTAAGCACTTAAGGGAAAATAAATGCAACACCCTTCACATAATTAAACAAAATACAGCATAAACAAATGTAACACATCTTTACATCATTAACAAAGGCAGCAGAAACAAATGTGACACACCTTTACACAGTGAATGTAATAGTCCCCCAGCATAAACAAATGTAACTCATCTTTACGTAGTTAAATATTCCAGAACATGTGTGGCTGTATCTCTTGAGCCCTGACTTGTCACTGTGAATATAGTCCATTCAATTCAAGAAGTACTTATAACTGTAGTGTGTTAAATTCATATGCTGAAGCCTCAACTCCTAGAAACTCAGATTGTGAGTATATTTGCACATCAGAGGTAATTAAGTTAAAATGGGGTTATTAGGATGTGCTCCGGTCCAGTATATCTATGGCCTTTATAAGAAGAAATTAGGCCACAGAAACATAGGAGAATGAGCATGTGAAGACACAGGGAGAATATAGCCATCCCCAGAGAAAGAGAGGCGCTTTGGGAGAAACTTTACCCTCCAGAACTGTGAGATAACAAATTCCTTTTGTTTAAGACACTCAGTGCGTAGCATTTTGTTATGATGACCTAATACAGAAATCTATTATCTTTTAAGCACAGTGATAGTGGATAGCAATGGGATTTTCAACAGTATACAAAACATATTTCTTAGCCTCAAGGATGATCTAGTTTCTGATTTCCAGCAAATAAAGGCACCAATTCATTTGACTGTCCAACCATTATTTCAAATATAACTTGTCCAAAATTGAACTTGTGCCCCTCAGCTTCCCTACTGGTCAGTAGGCTGAGCAGGCTGTACTAGGAGAGGAAATACTGGCCTGTGGCGTCTCTGTCACGCAGCACATTGCTCTGAACTTGACAGGCAGTCAACATCTATCTATGGACTTGGCAGTGAACTGATCTTTTGCTTGTTGCTGATCTTCAATCCTGGGAACACTGGAGTTATCTTGGACTATTACTTATCCACCCATCTGCCACCTGAACCTGTCAGTCTTTCCAAAAGAAACTCAGTTTTCTGCCCTTTCCAGTTTTCAGCATTCCGTGTCTGGATTAGTTCAAGTGACTTCCAATTTCTTTTCCCTACTCCAACCTCTACTTCAAGATCTGCCAGACTTTTCTTATCAGATCTCTTCTCTTCCTTCTAGTTTACAAATATTGCTGAACTTTTCTATGTACAATATTCCATGCAAGATGCTGAAGAAAAATCAGCTTCTTTGTCTGTGTCTTTTGAGAAACTCAAGGTCATTTAAAAAGAATCAGAATTGCACTACCACTGTGCAAAGATTTTTGAAAACATGATACATAGCAATAATTCTGTCTAGAGGAACTAGAGATAAAGGAGATGTAACTGAACCATCACGAACAGGAGCAGAGTAGAGAAGGGAGGGGAAACGTTCCAGACAGAGGGAATCACACTGCAAGGCTCAGACCTAGGGAAATATCCAGATTCAAGTATGGGCTTGATCACCTACCTACTGCATTGCTTCCCAAACCTTCTGCTTGGCCTTAGAGTCTCCATAATCTATGTCCTTTAATCTTACATCCCTAAATGGACATCTTCAGGTAATAAAACATATGCCTCTGTAATGTTCACATTCAGCCCAGCAATAACATTTGATAACAATGGACTATTTATTAGGTTCGGGCATCTATGTGTTTTTAATCTCAACAAACCTGGTCACAAGGAAAATGAAGAGGCTACAGACATATTTGTATAGATTGTTTTGTTTTGTTTGAGACAGGGTTTCACTGTGTAGCCCTGGCTATCCTGGAACTCACTCTGTAGACCAGGTTGGTGTAGGAATTATTGGTTAAAATTTCAAAGCATTTGTCATTTATACAAAGGTGCACAGTAGATACTGCAGGGCTTAAGGATGAAGAAAGAGTATGATCCTCATCAAGGGAAAAACACAGCGCATTGAAATAATTACAGGTAACAAATGGCGAATTCAACAAGGAAGAGAGACCATAAAAATTGGTCACCTTCACTATTTTTAGTTTATTAGACGATGTTATCTTACACCAGATTATTGAAGAACCTACTAAACTTAAAGTATATATTGCATGTATTTCCAAAGTACAGGCATCTCAAGTGTGGAACAGCCAAATACTTGTACGGTTCTAAGGCCAGTTTGGACAGATTGTGCACCAGGTTGGAAAAGATTGTAAAGTAGGACTGAAACCACTTGGAAATCATTAAGAATATCAGGAAGGAGAATGCACTTAATCAAACTAGGATTTGCTCCTAGAATAGAGAAATGAACACTCATTCTTAGAGAGTCAGAATTTCAGAAAGACATGGTCTCTCTTTTTTTGGGGGGGGGAGGGAGGTGAAAATTCAAAATACACAAACTGTTAAAGAGCTAACAAGAAGACAGGAAAAAGAATGCTCAATGTTCAACACAGCCAATTCCAGATCACAGTTCAATTTCTTTAGTGCTAACAAAGTATATAGCCAAGCAGAGGTAATTTAATACTATTTTTTCTTTTCTTTGATCAACTTTATATGAAGGTCGTAATAAGGACGTAAATCGAAAGAAATCTAAGTCGGCCTGAGTCGAATCTGCATAAAAATAAGCAGTATCCTCACGGAGCTTGGGAGCAAATTCACTATTTAAGTGAAATACTCGGGGATATAAAATGACAACACCCGTACTACGAACAGCTTCAATAAGGGAGGACAGAAACTGGGGACCCAGATGAGCAGGCTTTGACGTGTAGAGATGAGCGGGGTGTCTGATTCCTGAAACTGCAGTTTGGGGCTAAAACGGGATTTCCTAAAGCAGTGCTCTCACATTTAGCCGTGGGTGTCTGAGTTAGCCCGGGGCTATTTTCTGGATACTGAGTACTTGGACGGCAGGCAAAGGTGCATAGCCCCTGACCGGTCTGCTTGTCGTCCCTCAGACTCCCAAGACCCTCAGACGGGAGCCACCGGGAAGGGCAACGGAGGGCGGGACCGAGGCGGGATTTTCCTCTCGGCTCATTCATTCTCTGATTCACAGGTTCCTGGAGGCGGCTCACGGGGACGCGCGCAGGAGGCCGGCCGCGGCTGGGTGCGGCCCGGCGCCTGCGGGTCGGACGGTGTGTATGCGGGGGGAGGGGGAGACAGGGGCGGGGGAGCTGCTGGCCAGGCGGCGGGAGGCGCGCGCCACCACCCGCGCCGGAAGTGAGCCGGTGGCCGCGGCGGGGAGCGCGCGCGCGCGGCCGGGCGCAAGTCGGTCCGCCCTTGGGCCGCACGACCCTCAGCCCCGCCCTGTGTGTCGGGGCCGGACGCGGGGGCTCTGTGACCAGCGCCGCTGGGTGCTCGATTGCCCCGCCCCGTCCCGTCCCCGCCAACGCCCGCGCTGTGGGTCGGTCAGTCAGTCACGGAGCGCGCGCCGCGGTAGCTGAGGGCGCGCTCAGCGTTCGGGAGAGGAGCGGCGCGCTTGGAGAGGCGGCGGCGGCGCGGCGGGGGTACGCTAGCAGCTGCTGCCTCGCTCGGGGCTCCCGGAGGGCCGAGGGGCTGCCACGGTGAGTGCTCCACCGCCTGGCCCTCGAGGTCGGGGAAAGGAAGGATCCAGGTCTCCGGGAGGCGCTGCCACCTCCATTTTCCTGGTTCCCGGCGTGGCCCTCCGAGCGAGAGCGATTGACTGCAGCCCGGGGCGGGGTCGCTGCCGAGCTCTTGGCGTTGGGGCTGTGCCCAGCCTGACGGCCTGCGGTGGGTAGGGGTCGGCGGGGCCTAGGTTGCCCCCCACTCGGGGCGGCATCGTGCAGACAATAGGGCCAGTGGGCGCCTGGGTAGGTGCGGCGGGCCTTCTACTCCGCACTGGGCTCTGGTGGCCGGGGACTGCTCGCGGGTTGAAAGGGACTGGCTCTCGGTAGCCGCAGACACCGCTCGACGCGGGTTTGTTCTAGCTTTTATGCCCTGCCCGCCTTCATAAATTAGTTCAATGCAGAGACGTCGAAAGGCGGGGTGCCTTCTGTGTCTTCTAATTAAGCAAAGTAATTGCTCTAGTGCTTTTTAGCCTCATCTCATCTTTCCGCGTACATTCCCGCCGGAAATCCAAACTGCAGTTCAGTGGAGGACGACAGAAAGGGAGGAGGCTGCCTAATAGTGTCGGAAGGATGCCTTCGTTTTAAGATGCTGATACCCTTTTCCTATTCAGATGTGCCTTAGTATGAAATAAGAGCTTTGGACAATGATACAAGAGTTGCATGTTTCCTGTGTGTTGCATTTCATACATTCTGTGGGAAGAGCAGTTCGGGGTGGATACTGCCTGCAGCATTTCTCATGGAGAAGTGGAGAGCCGCCCAAGTGGGTAAAGTCCTCCTTAAAGGTAGCGGGCTAGCGTGATTCAGTTACTAAAGGGTGACTTTGTGTTCGTTAGAATATTGAAGTCAGCAAACAGTGTGGAAACCTTCTCAGGTACAGTGGAGACGCAAAACGAACACCCCCACAACACTGAGTGGCAGAAAAGGCGCATTGAAGCAGAATAAACTAACAGTCCATACAGAATAATGGGCTAGCAACGTGATAGTGGATAAGCAAGCCATTAACTCTGCAGTAGTTCCCTACAGGTAAACAGCCACACACCGCCTGTTTACCTTTCAGCCAGTTATCAAGAAGGTTGAATGCGATAATGCAAAATTGGTAGCCCCTTACCCATCTGTGAGAGGCTCAATACTACTAATTCCTTTTCCTACTGCTGAGGGTGGGGTATCGGCTGTCGATCTTGTGAGGGGGTGGGTCAGAAGTGAATATTGGTAATAGTGCATTATAGAGGCATAGCATAAGGCAGTGAAGAAAAGGTGAATTCTACATTGAGGTCAGTGGTGGGGTGAAACTGTGGAAGCTGCCAATGTATCGTTGGAGTCTTTTAAAAGGTTGGATATTTTCTTTAAAAATAATATTTTATTAACACATTAATTTTACATAATAGTTTCATATTTTCATACATGTACATCATGTATTTTGATTATTTCAACAGGACTGGTGGGATTTCAACAATGTAGACTTGTAGAGGAAGACATACCACGTGTAGGTGGTGATTATCTTTTTAGAGCTGGATTCAGGAACCAGACATGGTGGGTCATGCCTGTAGTCTCTGCACACAGGAGGCTGAGGCTGGAGGATTGCAGTGCAGTCCAGGTCAACAAACCAGCTCCCCCCTCCCCCAAATCCAAATTCTCTAAGAAGAACATTGGAGAAGTAGCAAAATAAGGACACCCTTTAAAAACCTTTCTTGCATTTGTTTTTGGTTTTGGTTTTTTTTGTTTGTTTGTTTGTTTTGCTTTTTTTGCACTAGGCGTTTTGTGGTGTTTGGATTGCTGCTCACTTCTGTTTGATTTTAGTGAGGAACTATATGTGGTCATTCCTTTGTGATGAGTATTAGCTCTATTTAGTATTCCACACAGACAGACTCTTCAGGTCTCACTGAGATTATTCAGTTAGTGTTTGGCTGACAGTAGTGGAGTGACAGGCATCTTTTGAGAATGTTTACACAACTTTTAACACCTTGTTTTCTGGCCAGATCTTTTTTTTTAACCATTATCTTTGAGGATAATTTTGTTGTTTTTTGTTTCGGTCTTGCTGAGTTTTGGCTCTCTTCAAATAAATCCTTAGTGGACTAGAAAGAAACAAGGGCAACAGATTCTGGGATGCCACATTTGCTTTGGTTCTGAAGTTGTGAATGTCTACATTGGTATTATCCCCAACTATTTCTTTAAGAAAAGTAATATTAATGGAGTAAGATATGTAACCTCAGACTAACTATTGAGTTCTTAATTTCTTTACCTGTAAAATGAGGAGCTTGGAATACATTACTGATTTCCATGTTATTCTTACTGATCTTAAGATTTTGTTTTGAGACAGTTTTGGAGCCTGTCCTGGAACTCTAGACCAAGGTGGCCTTGAACGCACAGAGATCCACCTGTCTCTGCCTCCCAAGTGCTAGGATTAAAGGCCTGTGCCACCACCACCCAGCTTTTTGAGGAGCTAAGATTGATAGCATGAGCCTTGAAGGGTCCAGGTAGGAGAATACTGAGTTTAAGAACTGCTTACATCATGAGACTACCTCAAAACAAAAAGAATAATTTAAAATTTTAATTTTGATGAAGAGCTTTTAAGGATCTTTAGACACTTGACCTAAAGTTCATTAAACAGTTTGGATATACAGCTCAATTTGAGAGCAGTTACCAAACATGGTAGGGACTTTGATTTGATACCTACCACCACAAAACCCATAGTCTAATTTGTAATGTTTGAAATCAGGAGTGGTGACACCATTGTAATCAGAGCACACGAGACGCTAAGGCAGGAGGAGAAAGGCTAGACTAAGCTATATACTGAAGCTCTGACTCAAAAGATGTTTAAAAATTATAATAACAAATAGTTACTATATAATATGTACTATTTTCATCACTTTATAGTATTGAATTGTTTATTCCTCACCATGCCTCTATGGAGGTCTGTTATTTGAGAAAACAAGCAGAGATAGTAAGTTTCTTTCCCAAAGACTACACAGCTATGAAGTAAACACAGAGATTTACAACTAGGTAGCCTAATTCTTTTATTTTTACCACCTTCCTGTGCTGCCGTGTGGTAAAACTAGCACTTTTTTTCTTTTTCTCGTGTGTTAAAATCTTCATACAACTTTTGCCATTTTAAGCATTAAATAGTTAACTTTCAGTGGTGTTAAATCTGTTCACTTCAAGGAGCAATGACGGCTAGGGAGGCAGGAGCAGGTGGGTCTCTGAGTTCAAGGCCATCCTGGTCTACAGAGCTAGTTAGAGGACAGCCAGGGCTACACAAAGGAAAGCAGTTTCCTGTTGTTGTGGAACTGTTACACTGCCCATTTCCAGAGCATTTTCCCAATCCCACACTGCAGCTCTACCTGTTAAACAGTAACTTCACATCTACTACTGCAGCTTCTAGCAGCAACTGTTTTACTTTGTCTCTATCCTTTGACTACTCTGGGTGCTCTCTGAAAGTGTAGTCATTATTTTATTGTTGTTGGGCTTCTCTTTTTACCCAGAATCTTAGATTGTAGCCCAGGCTGTACTAGACCTCACTGTATAGCTCAGGCTGGCTTAAGCGCATCACTGTAGCTTGGTTATTTAATTTTTTTTTTTTTAAAGCAGCACATTAGAGATCCAAATGACCTACAGACTCAAGCTTCCCTTACACTATCTGTGTTTACTTGGGAGTTTTAAAAGAGCAATTGATAGGAAACTTAATAGACTAGAGACTTTTTAAACCTCGGTCTTGCATACTGTTTATTCATATAAAATTGCCTCAACAACATATTACTGTACACTCTGTTCAATTAAATGGACAAAGTCAAACATTTCTATGGGGGTATACTCATCCTGTTCAAGTCATTGCTTGTTAAAAACAATGAACATTTAACAATAAGTCCTGATAGCATATCATAAATGTTTTTGCAGCTCATTGTGTTATTTTGTCTTGTCTCTTAAACACTGTTGTAGTGCTGTGAAAAGATGCCATAACCAAGGCAGCTCATACAGAAGTGCTGCGTGCTGGGGTTAAGGGCAGTGCCTGGCTTAAAATTTTATTTTTATGTTTCTTTACATCTTTTTATGTGTATGAGTGTTTTATCTGCATATATGTATGTGTTCCATGTGTGTCCACTGAGGTCAGAAGAGTCCATTTGGATCCCCTGGAACTGGAGTTACAGATGGTTGGGATTCTGTCAACTGAACCTGGGTTCTCTACAAGAACAAGTGTTCTTTCTTCTTGGTAGTTTTAAATGCTTGATATGGTGCTACAAACTGAACTCGGATCCTCTGCAAGAATAGTACACTGAGCCTTTTCTTCAGTCCCAACTTTTCATATTCTTATTAGTCATTTGGGATATAACTGTGTAAGATTTTTGCTTAATTTTAAAATTCAATCTTTTTTTTTTTTTAGGCTTGTAACAGTTCTTTATATCCTAAATATGAGCTATTTATCCAGATATATTGTCTCTTAATTTGGTGCTTGCCTGCTTTTATTTATTCATTTTTGTGTGTGACAGGGCTTGTCATGTATCCTAGGATGACTTCAAATTCATTAAAATACTTTGACCTCAGCCTTCTGAGTGCCAAAATTAACAATGTGTTTCATAATACTCACCTTGTGCCATCTAACTTTTTAAATGTTTTAATAATGGACTTAATTAAGAATGTTAATTTTTCTTATGATTATAGGTATTTTCTGTGTCCTAATAAAATCCTATTTCAAAGTTGAAAAGACATATTCCTGTATTTTCTCCTGTATGAGTTTTATAAGTTTAGTTCTTGCATTTCTTGCTATGCTTCATTTTAAATTAAATTTTTACTATGGTATGATGTAGAAATTGAAGCTTTCCTCTCTCCTTTATGTCTAATTGTTTCAATATTTTTCAAAAAACATTTTCCTCTTTATCTGCCTTGAGTTTTTTGTTTCAAAAAATCATTTGATTTTATAAGTGTGAGTCAATCTGTGGACTGTCTGTTACATTGATGTAATAATTCCCTGTCCTTTTGCCAATATTATTTTAAATATCATTAGTTTGAAATCAGGTAGAATAAATTGTTCAATCTATTCATGATTGTTTTGACTAATCAAAGTCATTTTTTAATAATATGATTTTAGAATCACTTTGTTTGATTTATTATTATTTTTGTGATGCTGGAAGTTGAACCACATTCCTACCTCCATCTTGTTAACTTCTGTTTTTAAGAAAATATTTTTCTTTTGATGGTGGTTGTAATTGTATCAACTTCCTAGTTTAGTTTGGGGAGAACTTATAAAGTACTGCATTTTCTAATACGATGATTTTGTGCATCTGTCTGTGTAGGACCCTAATTTCTCAGTAGTGTTCAGTATTTTTCATATGTAACATTTTATTACAATGTTATATAAGCATTGTGTTCAGCCCTACTTCTGACACTTCCTGTACTCAAATTCTCCTTTATACTTAACTTTCTTTTTACAATATAAATTAAGATTTAGTCTGAAGATTTTCCAAGTGATATCTTTATCTGATTCATAGAGGACTATTATCCATTGTGATATCACAGTGCTAGAAATAGAAACTTAAACTGTCTTTAGAAATGTAAAACTAAAGATATTCCCAGGGCTAGGGATTTAGCTCAGTGGTTGCCTAAACACTTAAAATTAGAAGTTTAAAGCTGTCTAAATTCTTTTGGCTTGTGTGGTTTTGGATACCAATTTAAACAAGCTATGTTAATGTCCTGGTTTCTTTCTTTCTTCCTTCCTTCCTTCCTTCCTTCCTTCCTTTCTTCCTTTCTTTCTTTCCATTCTTTTCTTTCCTTTTTTCCCTTTTTGGTCAACTTGACATAAGCTAACATTATCTAGGAAAAGGAGCATTGTTATTGTTTGTAGACAAGTCTGTGAGACATTTTCTTGCTTAATGATTGATGTGGGAGGACCTAGCCTCCTGGCAGGGGGATGCCACCCCTGGGCATGTGATCCTGGGTGTTTAAGAAAGCAAACAAAACAATCTAGGGCAGACAGACCAGCAAGCAGTATTCCTCCATGGCTTCTGCTTCAGTTTATCCCTCTAGGTTCCTTCCTTGAGTTCTCCATATGGTGAAATAATCCCTTTCCTCCCCAGGTTGCTTTGGTCATGGTATTTTTCACAGCAGTAGAATCCTAACTAGGGCAGTTAACATGGTCTAATCTTTCTAAGAATTTTAAAATTAAAATAATTTTTTATTTGTTAGGAGGGGGAAGTATCAGGACAACTTTGGAAGTCACTTCTCTCCTTCCACCATATGGATTTGGGGAACTGACTTAGTTTATTGGGCTCAGTAGCAAATACTTTTATTCACTGAGTCATTTTACTAGCCCTAAGCTTTTCAGACTCTGAAAAGCAATAGTCTTACAAGTTTAATTGGAGCATACGTTTTTACTGGTTTACATTTTATGGTTTGCTTTCTTTTTTTTTTCTTATACTAATATTAACACAGAGTAACTTACAAAGAAGAAAACAAAATAATCCTACTACTCAGAAATGACTACTAGTTACCATTTTCTGTTTATTTTCTCATATGTGTGTTTGCGTAGTTCATTGGAAACACAGTTTAGTTCTACTACTTTTATTGAAACTGTTTTTGCTTTCCTGAGCATACTTATATATTATCTGTTCTACATTTTAGATTTCTTTTCAAAAATAAATTTATTTTTAAGTTCAAGTGTAAAATATAAAGTATAAAACATTACCACTAGTAATAATCAGTTGCTTATATTTTTCTTCAAATAATTATGTTCAAAGAGATGTATGATGACTGAGCAGTGGTGGTGCATGTCTTTAATCCCAGTACTTGGGAGTCAGGGACAGATGAATCTCTGTGAGTTTGAGGCCAGCCTTGTCTACAGAGCGAGTTCTAGGATAGATTCCAAAGCTACAGAAAAACCCTGTCTTGAAAAACCAAAACCAGAGGGAGCGAGAGAGAGCAAGCGCAAGAGCATTGTATGATGGAACTCCTCACCCAGATAATTTATATTCCCAGGCACATTTTGTTTTCATGTTTTAATAAATAAATCTTTTTAATTTTTTTTTACAGAGCTATACTTTTTTCTCCCCTCCCTTCTTTTTTCTCTCCTGTGACCCCCATGCTCCCAATTTACTCAAGAGATCTTGTCTTTTTCTCCTTCCTGTGTAAATGCACGCGTGTCTGTCTCTCTTAGGGTCCCTCTTTGTTGTCTAGGTTGTCTGGGCTTGTGGACTGTAGATTAGGGTTTTTTTTTTTTTTTGCTTTGTGTCTAGAAGCCACTTATGAGTGAGTACATATTATATTTGTCTTTCTGGGTTTCTAGGCTGTTGTAAAAGGAGCTTCCTGCCGCCCGGCTCCCTGCTAGCTTTACCCAAAATAATTACATGGAAACTGTATTCATTTAAACACTGCCTGGCACATTATATCGAGCCTCTTCTTGGCTAACTCTAACATCTTAATTAACTCACTTCTATTAAATCTGTGTATCACCATGTGACTGTAGCTTACCGGGATGAGTCTAACCTACGTCCATCTCGGAGAGGAGAGCCATGGCATCTGCCTGACTCTGCTTTCTTTCTCCCAGCATTCTGTTCTGTCTACTCCACCTATCTAAGCTGCGGTCCTATCAAAAGGCTAAGACAGTCTCTTTATTTAACCAATGAAAGCAACACATAGAAAGAAGACCCTCCTACACCATTTCTCCTTTTTCTTATATAACAAAACAGTTATCAAGCAAGAATTACAGTTACAATATTTATATCTATTTTATATTTTATCATAACTAAGGAAAACTATAACCAACCATTCTTCAACTCCATCAAAGACTCCAGAAGGATATACTATTACCTAAGTAAACAAGAAATAAGCAACTTCCAAACTCTAGAAATGACAGAGACATCTCGCTACCTGTACAGTCACCCAAAGTTCTTTTGTACCGTTGGGGCATCCATCTTCAGCCCACAGGCCTGTAGTATCCAGCAGACACTTCCGTGAAGCAGGAAATTTCAAAATTAGTTCAGTCACTTTCTTTTGTATCCTGCAGAATGTCTCACAGACTCTCTTATGAGTCAGGAACCCTGAAGGAATATCTCACCTTTAGGCAAGTTTAGCAGTCCTCTCTCTGTGGGTTCACTGTGTCCAGTTTATGCAACAGTCCGGGCAAGAGCAGTTTCTTGCCCAAGTCTAACCAACTCCATAAGGAGCCTCTTCGATGCCCATCTTCCTCTTGAAGTAGATTGGTGCTGCCAGGAGCAGATGTGTCTCATTGTTATGAATAGCCCTAAGTTATTAAAACATTTTAAATGCCGTATTCTGTAGTCTTTGAAAGATATGAAGAATGCCTATCTAACTGATATATATCTCTATATATCTAGAAAAATCTAATTAACGTGACTACAAGCTTGACTATTATTGATGATTATCTATTAACCTATATTTCTTAATTATACATTACATTTTTAAATGAATTACACAATACCTTAATATCAGAAATACATATACATATAACAAAATTGACCTTAAATTTCTGTCAATAAACCAAGATCTATACCAAAGCAAATTATTCATATCTATATCCTAAACCCCTTTAAATGTAAAAGAACATTTATAAACAATATCTGGGAATATGGACGTAGTTATTTCTCTCCAAACTTCTTCCTGCTGTATAGGGGCGCTGTTAATGAGGTCTTTTATGGTGTATCCTGTGTGCCAGGCTTATCTCAGTTGGCAGTTAAGTAAAGTAATTTTTTGAGGGTGTTCACAGCAACCTTTCAGGAGGGCTTGGTCTATCATACCATGTTGGGATAGAAGCAATCCACAGGGTCTCATCCTCTGTGAAAACAAAAGAAGAACTTTTCCAAAGCATCATATCCTTAGATCCAAATTCTGAAGTCAAGATAGCTTTATAATACACATGTTGGATGTGTATTATCCACACATTATGCACACATTGTGTGCAGACCACACAATGAAATGTCCCTCTGTATTTAGCTCCTTCACAGTCAAAAAATTCAAAGAAAACACAATAATACACAGAATCCAAACTCTGAATTTTCCATTTTTTACATGACTTATTTTTCTTTACTTCTTTTAATCTATGAGTATCTGTACTCTGTCTCTTTAAAGACTTTACCCTTTTTTTTTTTTAAAAAAAAGCATTAATGTTATGACTTTTAAATATTCTTTTTCTTCTCTCTCACAAGCCTACATATGTCTATCTAACACTATGACCCATTTAGAGGTCTTTTATGTCTGAATCTGTCCTATTGTGAATCTGTAATTTTTTACTATCCAGGAGCACTTCTTAAAAACTTAAGTTGTGCCATCCATGTAGAGGTAATATGGTTCTGCCTGTTTCCTGCCTAGTCCAAACCTTAACTGCGCTGTTATTATGATAATTATGATAGTTCCTGCCTGAAATCAGCACAGTTCAGCATGGCGGAGGTGCTTGTGCCTCTGAGTCACTTGTGTCTCTGAGCCGTGCGTAGTGCTCCCCTTTCAGGCACACAGTGAATCCAGTTTGCCATCAAGCAAGCCATAGCATTTTACTCACAGACCCCATCTAAATGCTTTGTCTCCTTGCAAGAGCCAGAGGTCACGCTGGCGACCCAGCCCAGAAACTGATATTTCAAAACGGTAATTTTCTAGTAGACCTGATCCTGCTGCCTACTCAGGCAGGAAGAACTGAGCCACGGGCATGGCTCATTTTGTTCCCGACCCTGAGTGGGCACACAAACATCCAGTCCAGAAATGCTCTGTACCCGGAGATTGCACTGGTGGCAGGGCCCAGGAAGCTGTGTTTTAAAATGGTGTGCCCCCTTTTTTTTTTTTGGTAAGGCTGCTGAGTCAGATATTCTCTCTGTGGCAGGCCACCCACAAACAACAAAAAGCTGTGTTAAACTATCTCTCTCCTTTTTAAGCCCTCTCAGGTTTTACGTGGAGTTAGTAGACCGTGTTGGAGCACCACTCTGTTGTAAAAGGAGTGGGCAGGCCGTTTCCCACCACCCGGCTCCCGGCTAGCTTTACCCAAAATAATTACACGGAAACTGTATTCATTTAAACACTGCTTGGCACATTATATCGAGCCTCTTCTTGGCTTTCATATCTTAATTAACCCATTTCTATTAAATCTGTGTATCACCATGTGACTGTGGCTTACCGGGATGAGTCTAACCTATGTCTGTCTCAGAGAGAAGAGAGCCATGGCATCTGCCTGACACTGCTTTCTTTCTCCCAGCATTCTGTTCTGTCTACTCCGCCTATCTAAGCTGCTGTCCTATCAAAAAGCCAAGGCAGTCTCTTTATGTAAATAGTGAAAGCAACACATAGAAGGAAGACCCTCCTACACCACCAGGAATGTTTTAATACACCCGCATGTTCATAAACTTAGGTTTCTGAGGTTGGAGAGATGCTCAGTGATTGGGAGCACTTGCAGAGAACCCAGATTTGATTCATAATTGATAATTCATTCACAATCACCCATAACTCCAGTTTTGGGGGGTCTAATGCCCTCTTCTGACCTCTGGACAACTGGAATGCATGTGGTGCACAGACATATTATGTTCAAGCAAAATACATAAAATTAGATAAATTAAACTTAGGTTGCTGTTCTGTGTGTGTGTGTAGGATATACACACACATCCATATATACATACATACATACATGCACATAAACACACACACATGCTTACATTTGTAGCACAAATAATAAAAACGCAGAGACAGATGTTGGAGTTGAAGCTGAAGATCAGAAAAACAAAGTAGCCAAGGCATTGGAGAGTTCTTACCTCTACTAAGGCTCAGGCAAACAAAGGGGCGATTCTGTCCTCAGCATGACTGACTACCTCAGACTGCACAGAGACTGCACTGAATTCCTGCCTTACATTTCTCTCTAGTTCTGGGATTAAAGGTGCGTCATCCCAAGTGCTGGGATCAAAGGTGTGAAATCTGTTTCTCTCTTAGAATGATTCCTTCCAAGTCGCCCAGGTGGCCTTGAGCTCACAGAGAACCACCTGTCTCTGTCCCTGAGATGAAAGGTGTGGCCACCACTGCCTGTCCTTCATGACTAACCAGTGGCTTAGGTATGTGGCTACCTAGGATTTAATTTTGCACTCTGATCTTCAGGCAAGCTTTGTTAGATTACAAACAAAATATCACTACACATGTTGTTTTAAAATGTGGAGTTGGTTGGTTTTAGATAGTTTCTTATTCTGCTCAGTCTGATTTGAACTCATCTCAGCCCCCAAAATGTACCGGTGCTTTTTTTTTTTTTTTGTGGAGATGTAACTCTGTTTAGGAGGGTTAGGATGACATTTAGTATTTCTTTTGGTGCCTATCACTAAGTTAGACATTTAGAAGTGGTGTATCTCTGGAGCTTCATAGATCAGTGATTCTCATCTTGTAGATTACAACCTCCTTAGGGATCACATATTAGATATTCTTCATATCAGATTTTACATTATGATTCATAACAGTAGCTACAGTTATGAGGTGGCAATGAAATAATTTTATGCTTAGGGATCACCACAACATGAGTAACTGTGTTAAAGGGTTGCAGCATTAGGAAGGTTGAGAACCGCTGTTATAGATGATCTCCAATAGCTTCCCAAATGATGAGAAACCTACCTACTAGAATGTTCTCCCTTATCCTCCCAAACCCTGCTTTATCATACTTTTGTCAACTGGATAGGTATATTTTTAAAAAGAATTCTATTATATTGTAAATGTTTATCAAGAAACAGTTTTAGTTGTAAATTAAAACTTTTGTGTGTGTGTACACGCACACTGATGTCATGGTCCATGCATAGAGGCCAGAGTCAGAGGACAACGTGGAGAAATCAGTTTTCTCCTACCATGTTGTTGCACAGATAGAATTTAAACAGTGAGGCTTGACAGCAGTGTCTACTCACTGAGCCGTATCCGTGGTCCCACGAAATGGGAGGGCACAAGAGGTTTACTGTAAAGAAATGTTAGCTGCCCTGGCAGTAGGACTGATTGGAGAACTACCAATATATAGATGTGACATCTATATATATATAATTTAGATAATTATTTGACTAACAGAACCCATGCCTTTTCTTATTTTCTGTAAGTTTTTTTTGGGGGGGGGACATATTTAATTCTTGATAAAACAGACAAATATAATATTGGACTATCCTTGTGTTTATTTTAAAAGGTTAGAAATATTTTCTTTTGTTTTAGTTTTGTCTGGTTGACTTTTAGTTTCAAATAATTATTTGTTGAGTGCTTATGATGTTAAAGTAAAAATTACTTATTCTGAAAATGCTAAATGTATATTCTTACACTTTTTTAATGTATTTTTTTATATTTTTAGACAGTGTCTTATGTAGCCCTGGCTGGCCTGGAACTTGCTAAGTAGACCATACTGGTCTACATAGCAACTCCAACACACATTGATCTGCCTACCTCTGTCTCCTGAGGGCTGAGAAGGTGTGTACCACCCACACCCAGCACACTATTTTTATACAAAACTGTTCATTTGGGGAGGGGAGTAATTTATTTTATTACTTTATGAGTGTGAGTGTTTTGCCTGTCTGCATGTATGTGTACCACATACTTGTTTATTGCCATGGTTGTCAGGAGTGGGTGTCAGATCACTTAGGACTGGAATTACAGATCCTTGTGAGCCAATATATGGGTGCAAAGAATTGAACCTGGGTCCTTTGCAAGGACAAGAGCTCTTAACTACTGATCCAACAATCCAACCCTAAACTCTCCATTTTCTTACTTGTGTATATATTGAAAAATATTTCAACATAGGTGAATTAATTTCTCTTTTTAATCTAAAGTTAGAAGTTAGGTAGGTTTTTTTGTTTGGGGTATTTTGGGAGGTGTTTTTTTTTGTTTTTGTTTTTGAGACAGTTTCTATGTAAGTCAGGCTAGTCATATCACCATCCTCTTGCCTCAGCCTCGTGAGTACTAGGATTACAGGTGTGTGCTACCACACCTAACCCTACTAATCATTCTTCTGGAAGAAATTTATAGAGAATTGAAGTCATTTCTTACCTAAATATTTGCTAGAATTCCCCAGTGAATACATTTAGATGTTCTGCTTTCTGTTTTAGAAGGCGTATTGCTTTGCCATTGTCTTTCATAAAGAAGTTTAACTTTTTAATTATTCATCAGTACTAGACCCAGTGTAATCTAGATTTTTCTTCAATTATTTTGTAGGGTTTTTTTTTAACCTTTTAACATTTAGGTTTGTGATCTAATTTTACTTAATTTTTGTGTCTGTGTCTAGATTTATTTATTTTTACATATGAATGACCATATTTGTTCCAGAAAGAAATTGTTAAAAATAATGTTTTCCTCCACTGAATTATCTTTACTTCTTTGTCAAAGATCAGCTGTCTATGTTTGTGTGACCCTATTTCTGGACTCCCTCTTCTGTTTCACTGGTCCATTTGATTGTTCTTTTGTCAGTACTCCCACTGTCTTGATTATTGTAGTTTTGTATAGAGGTTTTGGGGTTGGTTATAGTATCAGTTGTCTGATTTTGTTCATTTCCTTCAGTATTGTGTTAACTATTGTGGATCTTTTGCTGTTCACTCAGGAACATCCAACCCTATGATATAAGGACATGATGTTGTCATCTACAAAGTTCACTCTTGAACTGTGCAATTGATTTACAAAAAATGCAAAAAATTCTCATAGTATTTTAAGTAAGGGTATATTCTTGTGTTGGCCCACATTCATAGCTGTCCTTCAGTATAGTGCAGTTCTCTGAGTTTGACATGCTTGATTGCCATTATCAATAAAGTAACTTGGTAGACTTTTCATGGGGATTCTGTTGACTGACTCCATAAGTGAAGCCAAGAAGTGGCATCTTGGCAACAACCATGAAGGGTGATATTTACTAGGGATTTTTTGTTTGTTTTGTTTTTAAATATTTATCAACTTGGGTTGCTCTTTCTAGCTTACTAAGAGACTTTATCATGAATGAGCCTTGGATATTCCATCTCTTCACATCAATTGATATGACCATGCTGTATTTCTTGGTGACTCATTGATGTGATAGATTACACTAATCGATTTTCAGATATTGAGTCATTTTGCAAACTTGGGATAAATCCCACTTGATCATAGTATATAATTCTTTTGGCTAACTTTTGTTGAAGATATTTTTATAATATTGGCCTGCTATTTTCTCATGTCTGGTTTTGGCTTTAGAGTTTTGCTAGCCTCATGGGAAGAGTTAGAAAGTGTTCTCTACTTGTATGTTCTAGAAGAGATTGTAGAGTATTTAAGAAATTTCTTTCCTAAATATTTTCTTGAATTCACCAATGAATCTATCTGAACCTTGTGTTTTCTGTTGGAAGATTTTTAATTATTGATTCAGTTTCTATTAAATTTTATTTGTGTGATTACTTTGTGTACTCGTATGTTTGTATACATACCACTTGTATGCCTGTTGTCCATGGAGACCAGCAGAGGGAGTTAGATCCCCTGGAACTGGAATTATAGACTTGTAAGCCACCATGTGGTTGCTGGGAATTGAACCTCTGTTCTGCAAGAGCAGCCAGTGGTTTTAACTGCTGAGCTCTTATTTTTCCGGCCCTATTTTAGTTTCTTTAAGATAGTATTCTGGATTTACTTTCCTCTGTGTATAACTGTACATTTAACTTGTGTTTTCTTCTAGGCCATAGGGATTTGTTGTTTTGTTTTTTAATTGTTAGGAATTGAACCTGGGTGCTCTTCCCTGGAGGCAAATGCTCTGCCATTAAGCTACCCCTTCAAGCTCTAGTTGTTTTCCTTTTTTATTATTCTGTCAGCATCTTGTCTTTTAATAAGTGTATGTATACTGCTGTATTTCATGGTGATACAGTTGGATAAATATTTATTGGATTTGTTACTATTGCTTATTCTTTGTTCCTGTTTTTATATTGTTCTCCCTTTCGGCCCCTTTTTGTTCTGCTGGAATATTTTACATGAATACATTTTCTCTTCTCCTTTGTAGATCACTTATACTTCCCTATTTTTTTTTGTGGTTGGTTGCCTTGGAGTTTACCATATACATTATAGCTAATATAAACATATTTTTTCTTGTTGGTTTCTCAAGACAGCATTTCAGTCTGTAGTCCTGGCTGTCCTGTAAACCTGGCTTTCCTTGAACTCACAAAGATTTGCCTGCCTCTGCCTCCCAAGTGCTGGAGTTAAAGACATCCACCCCCAACCTATAAACACATTTTCAGATAACACTGCTTCGAGAATATAATTTGAGCACCTTTACTATGACAGATTATTCTGATTCTTTCCTGCTTGTTCCTTGCATCATTGCTGTCGCCCATCTCACGTACATGTGCACACTCATAAGTTTGCATGTAATGTATTCATCAGTGTACATAAACAAATACATTGTTGTCACCTATCTCACGTACATGTACACACTCATAAGTTTGCATGTAATGTATGCATTAGTGTACATAAACAAATACATTGTTGTCACTGTTATTTTAAACAAATAGTTATCTATTTGGTCAGCTAAGAGTAAGAAAAGTTTTCTGTCAAATTCAGGCAAAAAAAAAAGAATAAGAAAAGTTGATTCTGAGCTTGGTATTTCATAACTCTCAGGAGTTTAGAGATTTAGAAAGAGGCCAGCCTACTTGTATATTAAGATGTCTCTTATATACATAATAAGGAAACAAGAGCTGAAGTTTTAGTTTATACCTTCACTTATCCGACCGAATGACTAACTATATCATACTGTTTACATTTCTTGTAAGGTAACTCTACTGATAGTTATCGTTATTGTTTGTTTCAGAAATAGTTTGGTTTTCTTCGTTTTTTTCATTTACATTAAGTTTATTTGTACCAGGACTGATGGTATAGAGAGATAAAAACCAGCATTTATCTAATTTTATTTAAAATTTTAAAAAATGACAACAGGCAACTTAGGTAACAAGTAACAGATAACAAAGACTTTGGAGAAATTAATTTACTGAGTACTGTAAATGATTTGTAAGGGTACTGAAGCCTATTAAGAATTTTTCATTTCCATAAAGAAATAGATGTAGTGCATTCTTACTCTAGAAACTGCACAGAGATTACCTTCAGGTTCTTGCTTTAGCTAGAAATTCTGAGACTAAGGTTCTTCCATGAAAGCTCTTTGTAGTCCTCATTTTTAGCATAAGAAGTCTTAAATACATCATTGCCATGGGGACAAGGGGAAAGAGATGAAATTGTCTATCTGGTAAAGTCCCAAGAGAATTAACTTAAAAGGGGTGGGGGTGTCTCTGTAGCCAAGTCTCTTGTCAAAGTCAGAGCAATCCTCCTGCCTTAGTCTCCCAAGTGTTGGGATTGTAGGCATGCGTTATCATGCCCTGCTTTCCTTTCCTTTTGAAGGATGACTTTTCATGGTACCAAAGTTCTATGTTCATCACTAATTTTCCTCTCAAAATATTAAATATTTCATTTTATTCTTTCACGAATGGATTCTAAGTTGTTAAGTGGAAGTCTTACCTAGTTTATCTTTAGTTTCTTCTTGAAGTTCACAAAGTGTTTAAAGTATTTGCATGGTATTTCAACTCAATAGTGTGAAAAACTGGAACCCAGCTCTTAAAGTAAGGGCTGGATGTGGCAATGCATGCCTTTTATCTTGACACTTTGAGGTAGAAGCAGATTGGTTACAGTAAGTTTGGCTAAACTGGTCCACATTGCAAGTACCTGGCTAGCCAGAACTATAATAGTGAGACTCCGTCTCAAAAAATGTTACTTCTTAATAAAATGAAGTTCATCTTGTCAACAGGTAATACATATGAGACAATAATTAAATAAAGGGCACTGGCTTGTTAGCAGTATGCCTGTTTAGTATTCATAATCACAAAGAGAAGGAGAAGGAGAATGGAAGAATATACTACTGGGGTGTGTGTGTGTGTGTGTGTGTGTGTAAAATGACTATTAGACCAGTCATACATGTTAGACTATCCTAACATCAGTCGAAATTAAAGTATAAAATATTTGTTGAGAGAAGAAAAGGTATTATAGTCATGATCAAAAATAGGTCATTAAACTCATTGTATTACCTGGCTATTTTTATTTCTATGTAGGTGGTAAGAGCGAATTGATATTATTAAATATTGATTCTCTTTTTACTCAGTTTAGTGTCTGGTCAAAGCATATAATGGTTAGCTAGGCATTACAGGCAGCTTCTTTAGTGAAGTTAATAGATTTTTGTAAGCTTTGTTCACATTTCATCAAAAAGTTATTAGGAAAGATAAGTAAGTAACCTGTAAGATCCTTTGAGATTCTCTTTGAATCTCTCTCTCTCTCTCTCTCTCTCTCTCTCTCTCTCTCTCTCTCTCTCTTTTTCATGTTCTTTTTTGAGTCAGGGTTTCTCTGTGTAACAGCCCTAGCTGTCCTGAAATTAGCTCCGTAGACCTTGAACTCACAGAGATCTTCCTTTCTCTGCCTCCCAAGTGTTGGAATTAAAGGTGTACACCACCACCACCCGGCTGAATTTGTTTCTTTATGATAATAGAACAGAGATTATGCTATCGTTTTCCTTCTTTTTAAATTAGAATACTGTAATCCTGCCTCCATCTAACTTTCTAAAATGTGTATGTATACATGTACACACAAGGTTTGGGGTCAGGAGAAGCACTACAAATGCAAAGAACAGATATGACAGCATTATCTGAACTTTTAATTTTATTTGATGATAGTCAGCTTTAAACATATAAAATTGATATCGGCTTTTAATATAGTTGTATAAAAATTTAGGTATGAAGCAAGCCCACTCTAGAATATTATTTATTCAAGGGTAATTGCCCTTTGTGCTTTCTAGGTTTCCAATTTTGTTGCACAACAAACCCATGACCATTTGTTCAATAAGTGTAATAATAAGTGGAAAAAATATCAGATGCATTAAGTTCATTAGAGGGCGGAGAACCTTGGTTCTAGACTCCTGCTGAGACTTTATGTGTCACTGTGAATAGAGGTTTGGTCTTTGTGGAAAGTGAGAGAGCTAACACTTCAGGCTTCTCCCTCCCTTAACTAATGTGCCTAAAGGGTGGAGTGCAATTGGTGCCTCTCTTCTGCAATTAAGATTAGAGAAGACTGATAAATTGATGAGAAGTTAGAGTGAAGTTAGTGAAGTACTGTACCTTCACAGAAGAATGGCCTAAAGTGGGTTAAGGGCATTCCTTTGACATTAATTTACTTGTCTCTCAGCTAATTCCCTCTTTCCCCTCCCTGCAGATAAGAAAACTAGTGTTGATTTAGCCAGGTATCTGTCTAGTTAATGGTAAAATTAGAATAGAACAGGAATTTGAGTTTTTCAGACTTCTTGTTTACTTCTAGGTAGCTCAAACTAGAGGATTCTTACACACTTGTTTCCTTAAGCTGATCTTTTTAGTGGCGAGATGATCTGTTACTCATTCAGATTTAGGACATGCAAATCGAAGATTTACTTATTTGAAATGACAAATTTAGACGCACAGATACACACAGTGACATACACATAACTAAAAAAATAAAAGTCTACACAAAAAGGAGACATTTAGTATGTATAATTTCAATACTCAACGAACTTAAAAACTTTTATTTTATTTTAGGATTAGGTATCACTTTATAACACTGTCTGGGCTGGAATTTACTGTGTAGAACAGGTTGGCCTGAACTCCTAAGTGCTTGCTGTATGCCACCACACCCAGGTTCCATGTAGTTCAGGCTTGCCTCACACTTGCTGAATAATTGAGAATGACCCTGAACACTGCCAGGTGTAGTGCTTTTGAAAGAACAAATTGGAACACAGACAGCAGTTAAAAGGACAACTACATGACAATGTGATTTCTTTTTCTTAAAAAAATACATTTATTAATGAGTGTGCATATATACTTCCCCAACACAGTTGTGTCATGGCACATTTGGAGGTCAGGTAACAACTTGTGGGAGTTGGTTTTTCCTTCTACAATGTAAATCCTGAGGATCAAACTCAGTTCTTTGAGGCAAGCACTTTTTTACCTGTGCTTCTTATAAGGTTTCTTAATATTTTGTATTTGAATGGATTCTTTTTCAAAACCAATTCGAGTTCAGGCTTTGTCCTTACTGGTAATAGTTACTGTTAGCATAGCTGCTAAATCATCTTTTAAAATACCCTTAGGGAAACATTCAGCTCAAGTTGTATTTTTTCAAGTAAAATTTTTCTGGTGTTTCTTAATCCTTCTGCTATTAGTGGAGAAATAAATTTTTGTGTTGGTTCATTTGAGTATTTACTTATAGCCAAATAAATTGGTCTTTAAAAAGAAGAGTACTTTTAGCCCTGAGTAATCTTAAATTGGCATCATATTAATTTTTAAACATCTTAAATTGGGAATGTTTGGCAAAAGAGGAAATATTACATTTTAGATCAGTAAAGAATATGATTCTCTGATAATTGCTCCAGAGTGATAAATGGAAACTACTATGTTCCATCTTTCCAGAACTTGTAACCTACTTGGGTGTAGGGCTAATGAGGCAAGAACACAAATAGCCATGACATATTGTGCAAGGCTGATGAATTGGTGTAGGCAGGTACATAGCGCATGACCCTTGAAGAGAAAGTAGTGTCTATTTTTTGTTTATCTTGCATAGCATCTTAACACTTTTGTTTTTAAAAAGAGCTGAACCAAAATGTGTGATGGTTATAGAAATGCAGAAAAAAAGGAGCGTGGGCTTAGAAAGCTTCCTGCAGGTATTTATATTGTAGAAAAACAACCTCTTGGGTTGAAATTGAATCAGGCAGCCAGCATAAATACCTGCAAGAGGTATGTAACAGCTTGGAGTAGTGAAGCCTAAGAACTCCGAAGGCATCTTAGCTTAAACTCTTTTCTAAGTTTATTTTGAAATTTGGTAATGGAAGGCTGTGTGGCATTGTGAATATAATTAAGATTCATAGAATTGTACAAGTTAAAGGATTAGAGGATAAATATTATTTCTGCTTTATCAAAACAAAAATGAAAACCTTCTGACACAGATACTGATGAATGTTTAATGGTGTCACTTTTAGTTGATGGATTGGTTGGTTACATGGGAAACTATTGAATTCATCTTCTATCAGGAGTTATAAATGCCTTTTCTTAGACATCTTAAGTTTATACGATAAATGAAATGAACAACTGGAAGCTTTGTCAGGTAGGGGGATAGCTGGTCAACTGTAGTGTCTCTGAATGTCCACAAGAGGTCAGGACACACTAATGTTAACGAATAATAGGCAGTTCCAGGATAGTCTTTTATTCCTTTTGTTCTCATGGTAACAAAAATTTTAAACATCTAGTTTGTTTTTATGTTTGTGTATGTGTATGTTTGTTGTGAGGGGCCAGGTGCAGGTACTCTTAGAGGCCAGAGGCTTTGGCTTCTTGGGAGCTTGAATTACAGATAATCTTGGGCACCTGACTGACTTGGGTGCTGGGAACAGAGCATGCTCTAACTCACTAAGACGATCTTTTCAACCTCCATTAAAAAAAAATCCTCAAACCCATGTTTTAGCCTTTTTATTTGGCAAGTAGTAGTGGTATTTGATTTGGAACTAAATTCTGATGTTTTCCTGATGTAGTTGTGACATTAACCAACTTCAGCTAAATTAGTTGGTACTGAGACATCAAAGTGAATGTGGATTTGAGAGAGCTTCACTCTAGTCCAGGCCGGCCTCAGACTCACTCAGTGTTTTAGCTTCAGCCTCCTCCTGAATGTTGTGATTATAGGCATAAGCTGTTATACCTGACTAATTGTTTAGGATTTGTTTGTTTACTTGTTTTTTGATGTAAGATTTAGAAATGAGTCTTTGTCTCTTTGAAGTATCTGAGGAGTAATTATTTTTCCAATATGTCAAACTTCTCTTTGTATTGAATAATTAATCATGGTTAGAATATGTTTAAAAAGGTAATTGAATAAGCCAGGAAAATACTTTAGGAAAAGTAATACATATGCACATATAATTTTAAAAAATCATCTTTTAAAGAATTATACAATTATTTTCAGTCCTTAGACTAAGTTGTATACTTAGTATAGTAATAAATAGTAGCCTATGCTTTATTATTTTAAGATTATGCTGAATTTTTGTATATTGACTTTCTCAACTAAATTATAACTTCCTAGAACAAAGACTCCCCCCCCCCCCCCCCCCCGCTGCCTATCTTGTTCCTCTTCTTTTTCTTCTTTTCTTCTTTTGGTTCCTTAGCTTATTTTAATATAATTTCAAACTTACAGAGAAGTGGTAATATCATAAAAGTGTGGACTTTTCCCTCAGATCCACTTGCCGTTTACATTTTGCTTAGTTGTCATTTCTTAATCACCATCTACCCACTATAGAGTGTTCTCCACCATGCATAACACACACACACACACACACACCTCTTTCTCCTTCAGTCTTAGGAAAACAACATTGCAGACATTGTACTCCTTTACAATGTACAATTCTGTACTCCTTTACACAAAATTTCTTAAAATTTTTTTACTGTACATGTCCTTTTACATAAGGACATGTGTGTTCAGAGTGTATGTTGCACATTAAAGCCTCTGAGCATATTCCTTTTTTATCCTCTTTTCTTCTTAGTCTTGAATCCCTATGTTCCCCTGAACAGTTTATGTCTACTTCCACATCATATATAAAAATGATTTTATATTTTTATATAAATTAAAATCTAGACTCACATGAGAAAACAAATGCTTTTGTCTTTCTGAGAGACTGGATTAATTTACTTAATATAATTATTTCCGGTTACATCCTACAAATCACATAATTTCATTGTTTCTTTACAGGTGAAAAAAATCCATCCTATTTGTATGTTACATTTTCTTTATCCGTTTTGTTATGCACTTTGATTGGCTTCATACTTAACTATTTTGAATAGTGCTGCAATAAACATTGACATTCAAGTATCTCTGATAACGATTTGAAGTCTCCTTTGGGTAAATAATATCTTGGAGTGTTATTGCATCTGTATCTTGCATAGTTGGAGGTATTTCTTGAAAGTCATCACATACTATATACTGAAGTTTGCTTTAGAATTACTTATAATATTAGAACAGTTTAGGAAATATTTCAACAAACCATTTTTGTGAGAAAGCTGATGAAAAGTAACTGGAAACAAAGAGCCAAAATTGTCTGAATAAATGATTAAAAACAATTCTGTTGTAATAGAAGAGAAATAAGTGGTTATCAGTAACTTTTTTATCCTTATGATCCCTTATTTCTTTATAGCATACTAGAATAGTATTCTAGTTTGTTCTGCCTTTAAGCAATTGGGTTGTAATAAATAAATAAATAAAGTACTACGAAGAAGTCGAGTATGATTGTGCCACCTTTAATCCCAGCTCTCAGAAAGCAGAGGCAGGTGGACCTCTGTGAGTTCAAGGCCAGCCTGGTCTACATAGAATTCT
The DNA here is from genome assembly GCF_982192425.1 of Myodes glareolus. Taxonomy (NCBI): domain Eukaryota; kingdom Metazoa; phylum Chordata; class Mammalia; order Rodentia; family Cricetidae; genus Myodes; species Myodes glareolus. Next base: position 3,211,018 of record NC_142026.1, on the reverse strand, counting down.
AAGACAGCTAGTACTACATGGAGAAACTCTACCCTCCCTCTTCAGTTTTATGAAGAAAACTAAAACCCTACAGGGGACAGAATGTCACAAGGATGGAATGCTATTTTGATGGGATGCTCACTTGAATGAAGCAAGGGCACAAAACTGCACATATCTGGAGGAAAGAGTTCCAGGTAGGAGAGTTGACATTGAAAAGACTGGAGGTTGGAGCAAGCCTGTATGTTCCAATAAGTAAGACAGTTGAGTCTATAAAACTGAAGGAGTGAGGAAGCAGGAAATGGTGAGGGGAGGTTCTTGAAGGCTAGGATTTTGCAGAGCTTTGTTTACCTGCCATTGTCTTTGGTCTTTATTATAGCTTCAGTAACTTTGCATGTTGGTGAATGATTTGAGGTACAGTATGTTCAGAACATAGTTGTCCTCATGTGACAAATCAGGAAACTTAAGTGGAACTTCATGTATTCTTTAAGATATCTAGCCTAATATTTGTGAAATTCTGTGTGAAGTCTTTGAAACTATATTTGGAGTATTACAGAGCCAGTCAGCACAGAGATTGACACTACAGTTATACTTTCTGCTAGTGTGTATTTTGAATCTAGTCATATTTGATAGTTCCCTTCTGTAGGGAACTGATCTCCTAGGTTCACCTGTTCCTTGAACTGAGGCTTCCTTCCTCATTCTGTTTGTCAAGATTGTCTTCGTTAATCATTTCTATTTTCTTATGTTATAGTCTAATTTTGAAGATTTGATTTCAGAGAATCACATCATGTATCATACCTTGTTCTGAATAATTTTTAAGATAAAGTTGTAACTGCTCATTCAACACAAATGTCTGTATTTCAGATGGAGCAATTATCAGATGAAGAAATTGACCATGGTGCTGAAGAAGACAGTGACAAGGAGGATCAGGACCTGGATAAAATGTTTGGAGCCTGGCTTGGGGAACTGGACAAACTGACTCAGGTTAGGATTACTGAAAAACTGGTTGAAGATTTGAAGCTATCACTGCATGTTTAAAGCTTAATGTACAAACAAAAGATACGAGTGCAAGCTAAATTTTAAAATGCTGGTTACAGAAAAAAAACATTAACAGGTAGAGGAATAGAAACTTTACAGTGCAAAATAATATAATCTGTGGTTATTATTTGTATATGCTTATGTGAGAATGTATGTGTGATATGTGTGCTTATCTGTGTGAATGTGTACATGCAAGGTAGAGACCAGAGGATATCCTCAGGACTTCTTCCTTGGAAGGCCACTACTTCTTTGAAACATAGGGTCCTATTCTCTCTTCTCTTCTTCCCCTCGGAGTATCCCCCTTTTAGTGAAGCAGAGTTAAAGATTTTTATTAAAGATAAGTTTAATATAGGTGTAAGCACCAGAACAGGATGGGAGGAAAGGTGCTCAGAAGAAGGTAGGGAAGTGTGGGTATGGATTCCCTAAGAGGAAGTCACCAGATAAGGTAGGTCTTTCCTTGGCATAATGCTTACTAATTAGGTTAGAACTGGAGAATCTTTCTAAATCTGCCTACCTGCTAGGATTACAAGTGCCCACCATTTAGATTTGGGTTTGAGAGTCAAATGCTTGCAAGTGCTTTGCCATAACTGACCTATCTCCCTAGCCCCTTTTCTGTGAATATTCTAAGGTTTAAAAAAAAGCAATTCTTTAACAGGGTTTCTGTTAATGTGAGAGGGGATTTGATACCTCTTTCATACATTTGAATTATAAGCTAAAACAATTTTAAAGTCTAAAAGTTTAAAAATTTAAATTTTGATATATTTTGTTCTGTAACAAATTTAAATACACCTTATGACATATATTGTTTGTATTTTCTTGCTCATAGTTTCAAAATACTGACAAAAGTTCATTCCAGGCTACATTTAAAATTGTTCTAAAGTTTTTGTTTTAGTTTGGTTTTTGCTGTTTTTTTGGATTGTGGATTGAGTGTGGTGGTGAGTGGTTGGTTGGCTAGTTTTTGAGATAGCAACTCATGTAGCTCCGGTTGATCTTGGATTTGACATGTAACTTGATTTCAGGGATGACCTTGAGCTGCCAGTCTTGTTATGTCTACTGCCCAAATGTTGAGATTACAGGCATGGGTCAGGCATGGGACATCACGGTGTGCGTTTGTTCATTTGTTTTGGATCATAGGTCTTAGTTTTCAAATTTTTATTATATTGTATGTGTGTTATGTGTGAGAGATAGGGGCTAGTGCATGCATGCCACAATTTGCATGTGGACATTAGAGTACAACTTTGTGGAGTCTCTCCTACCTTTATATGGATCCCTGGGATTGAATTTATGGCCCAGGTTTTCATGGCACGCATTTTACTTGCTAAACTATTATCCCCTATGCCAGGACACTTTTTAGAATAAAAAAAAATGCAGTTTTTACTTCCCTGGTTAATGTACTATGTATAATATATAAAGATGGTCATATTTATTAAAACAAATTTAATTTCATAATAATGAGACTGTTAAAACTTATTTATGTTTAAATAATTTCTTGGGGAATGCATAAGTATAAAAACCCATAACTAATGAAAAAGTAAAATGAAGGCTTAAAGTTCTAACTTCCTTCTTAGCTGTGGGTCAGTTTGAAAGGTAGATACTACAGAGAGGATAGGCAAGCAGGCAAGAAGCAAAAGTTTTTTTATTCCACATCCTTTTAAGTGGGCTGCCACCAGAAGGTGTGGCCCAGATTTACGGTATGTCTTACCACCTCATAATTCAATCAAGGAAACCCCTCACAGTTGTGCCCAACTGCTTGGGTTTAAAATACTTGGACCCTAGTCTGTAGCTCTTTTGGAGAGGTGATTGGTTGAATGAGTGGTCCAGCCTTGCTGGAGGAAATGGGACACCGGGCAGGTAGATCTTTGAGTTTGAGACCAGCCTAGTCTACAGAGCAAGTTTCAGGACTCCAAACTTAGGCAGTGAAGGACAGAAAGCTGGTGAAGATGTAATTGAATAAGGGGGGCATGTTCCAGCCCCAGCAAGCAGCAAAACTTGGCAGTTTCAGCCACATGGTTCTAGCTTTAGAATTAAGGATAGAAAAAAGGGTCATAGAATTTGTTCTCCATACCTAAAAAAAAGCCTCTGAGGTCAGGAATGTGTCAGGTATCCCTGAATGGAGGCCTAGTAAAGAGACCACTGTGTGAAGCTGTGAAGTTGAAACCTGGATTGTCTTGGAGACCCCAAGATGTTAGAGGTGCCAGAACAGTGGGATACCTGCTGAGGAGAGCTATTAACAGAGAGAGGAACCAGCCCAAGAGAATGAAGTGTGTTGCTGTCAACAAAGCTGAAAGGAGTTGGAGATTTGGAGTACTTCATCAGACATGGAAAAGCAGAATTTAGAATTTGCCCAGCTGGTTTTGGGTCTTGTTTTGGTCCAGTGTTTCCTCACTATGCTCTATGTATACATATTATCATTCCAAAATGCAGGGAGGGAGCATAGTGAGGAAACATTGGACCAAAACAAGACCCAAAACCAGCTGGGCAAATTCTAAATTCCTGTGCCATTATAGGATGGAATTCTGTAATCTGCTTTTTGATTTATATTTTTATAGGAGATTATAGTTAAAAGATACATGAATCTCAAGAAGAGACTCTGGACTTTAAAACATTGTTGAGACTGTGATAAACTATGGGGACTTTTGAAGTTAGACTAAATGCATTTTGCATTATGATATTATTACAAGCTTTTGGTGACCAGGGAGTGGAATGTGCAGTTTGAATGTAATAGGCTTCCATAATCTCATAGGGAGTGGCAATATTAGGGAATATGGCTTTCTTGGAGTGGGCCTGGCCTTGGAGAAAATATTTTACTGTGGGGGCGAGCTTTGAGGATTCCTGTGTGATAGTCCTCTTGTACACTGATTTGTCATTTGTATTAGTTTAATAAAATGCTGATTAGCCAGTAGCCAAGCAGGAAGTATAGACAGGGCGACCAGACTAAAAGAATTCTGGGAAGAGGAAAGGCAGAGACATAGTCACCAGTCAGACTTAGTAGAAGCAATATGGGAATACCTCAGTGCTTCGCTGAGCAAAGGTACCAAGCCACGTGGCTAAACATAAACAAAAATTATAAGTTAAGTTGTAAGAGCTAGTTAATAATAAGCTTGAACTAATAGGCCAAGCAGTTTGTAGACTATGCAGAGATTATCTTGCAGATAATCCTCCAGATTATCTCCAGAGGAGAGATTATCCTTCAGAGTGTTGAGACTAAAGGCATACACCACCACCACACCCAACACTGAAGTTCTTTTTTAAAACTTGAAGCTTATTTGATAGGACATTATATAGAAACTAGTTGTAAAAGACTATTCTATCTTTTCTTTCTATTGTAACTTTAAGTAGTTGAATTCCTTTTCCTCCTCGTCTCTTCTCTTTTTTCTTTGTTATTGTTGTAATTTTCTGTTTATGTATCCTTATTGTAGAAAGGCTACAGGTGAATAGTATTATGGTAAGAAGATAGTAAGGGCTGCAAGTATAATCTAGTGATAGATCTGAGTGTCTGCTATGCACAAGGCGCTGGGTTCAGTCCCCAACACCACAAAAGGGAGTGAGTGGGTGAGTGGATGGAAGAAGTTCAAGATTGTACTTTGCCTTTAATTATGGATGAGGCTATGATAGATCAAAAATACAACCATTTAATGAAAGAGATCACAAATGTTTTTTTGCCATGTCCATATTCATATGCTAGTTCCAAGTTCCAAAGCTACAGAACAAACCTTGGGGAACAAGTCAGTAAGCAGCACCCCTCCATGGCCACTGCATTAGCTTCTGATTCCAGGTTCCTACTCTGCTTGAATTCTTTTCCTGAATTCCTTTGATGATGAACAGTGATAGACAGTATGGCAGTTCACTAATCTTTTTGTGTAATGGAATTTCACATTAATATTACTTAAACTTTCGTTTTTTAAGAGTTTGGATTCTGACAAGCCTAAAGAACCAGTGAAAAGATCTCCTCTTCGTCAGGAAACAAATATGGCCAACTTTTCTTACCGGTTCTCCATATACAACTTAAATGGTAAGATTTGATTAAGAAAAGTTTAAAATAATATACTGAGTTCTATAATACAGAAATGATGAAAATGCAATTCTAAATATAAAACAGTGTAAAAATTATATACATAATTTGACTGAGTTTTGTTTCTCCTTTTTAAAATTTGTGTGTGTGTGTGTGTGTGTGTGTGTGTGTGTGGCGAGGCAGCTATGCACATGAGTGCTCATCCTTGCAGAAAACAGAAGTGTCAGATCCTTTTAGAGCTAGAGTTACAGGTAGTTGTAGTTGTGAACAATCTAGTGTGGGTGCTAGGAATTAAACTCAGGTCATCCAGAAGAAGAGCACATGTTCTTAGCCACTGAGCCATCTTTCTTTCCATCATGGGTTCTGTTGTTGATTTGTGCATATTAATTCAAATTAACTGGAAGAATTCCAGAAGAAAAAAGCAACTAGAACGTAACAAATAGTTTTCTTGTCTTGTATTTAATACTTAATACTATGTATGCTGATGAGAAAACCCACATCAATCTTATTGCATTGTTTTTTGACTGGATTAAAGTCCAAAGAAAATTGTTTTTAGTAATTTTAAATCAGCTGGTATGACCTTTCTTTATTGTACCTAGCCACTTCTTAGTGTTTGGAGTAAATATTCTAAGTTTTTTTTTACTTTTTTTCTCTTTATGCTCTTCTCTCTTTTGATAGTACTTTATCTACCTGGACATTGACTATATTAATTTGTTAGGGTTTCTATTACTGCAATGAAACACCATGACTAAAAGCAAGTTGGGAAACAAAGGGTTTATTTTATTTGGCTTACACTTCCATATCGTTGTCTATTAGTGAAGGAAGTCAGGACAGGAACTCAAACAAGGCAGGAACCTGGAGGGAGGATCTGATATAGAAGCCATGCTCCCATGGCTTGCTCAGCCTGCTTTCTTATAGAATCCAGGACTACCAACCCACGAATGGCACCACCCACAATGGATTGAGCCCTCTTCCATCAATCCATAGTTAAGAAAATACCCTAAAGCCAGCTCTTACAGAGGTGTTTTCTCAATTGAGGTTCCTTCCTTTCAGATTGTGTCAAGTTGACATAAAATTAGCCAGCATAACAGTACAAAGTTACCTGAGAGATTTGGTTAAAACCATGGCATAGCACAAGGTGTTTTCAGTATTTTGTCTTTGAACTTACAACCTTATTTTCCTTAATAGCATTCTTAAAAGATGGACTATTTGCTTCAAAAATTCTCTTAAAATTTTGAACAAAACCAACTAAGTACTTTATTTTATTGGTTTTAGACCCAATGAAATGTGTTTTTTTGCCTTTTTCCTACTGCCTGTGACTAATTTATCGTAGAATGTATAGATTTTGATTATGTTCTGGAAACTTATGCCTTCTTTGTAGAAGCTCTGAATCAGGGAGAGACTGTGGATCTGGATGCCCTGATGGCTGATCTCTGCTCCATAGAACAGGAGCTCAGCAGTATTGGCTCAGGAAATAGTAAACATCAAGTCACAGAACCTAAAGTCACTCAGAAGCTACCTAGCCGGCATACGTCAAAACATGGCTCTCTGAGAGGAATAGGAGTATCATCTTCTTCTAATAGAACAACTACTAAACCTTCCCATGCTAACTACTCCCTGGATGACATTACGGCACAATTAGAACAGGCTTCCTTGAGCATGGATGAGGCTGCTCAGCAATCTGTAGTAGAAGATTCTAAACCTTTAATGACGAATCAGCACAGAAGGACTGCATCAGCTGACACTGTGAATGATGTTGAAGTACACTCTATTAGTAATTCCTCCCGTTCGAGCATCACTTCTGCAGCTTCTAGCATGGATTCTTTGGATATTGACAAAGTGGTGCGCCCTCAAGAACTGGATTTGACAACATGTCAGGGACAGCCAGTTACTGAGGTAAATAGATGGAATTTACTTCCACTGTTATTTTTGACTTTAAAATACAGAGAAATGAGTGGGCTTTTATTTTGTCTTTTTGTTTTTAAACTGGCTTTCTTCTTTAACATAAAAATTTATCAAAAGTATTTCTCAGCTTAATAAGGCCACAGAAGAACTACATCACCAGTCATTGTAGTGTCATGAAGGTAAGTTAGAAGAGGGTTAGAGTCTTCTTTCTGTCTTCTGACTTGTTAGAACCTTTGAATTAATGCCAGTTATTTCATGTGATTAAAAAATGAATTATGATTTGCAAAACCATGAATAATTAATAAGCTGATAATTGTTTTTGACATGATTGAAGTGAGAACTTATGGCCATGTAAATCATCATTGTAATCTTTGAAGATTCTACTATTTGGAGTTTGTTCCATTTTATCATCAAAGGGTTAGTTAGTGTGATGTAGTAGAAAGAAAAGCTGGACTTAAAGAACTTGTGTGTTTGTCATTTGGTAGCCATGGAACCAGACAGTTTATCTAGACATCAGTTTCTTGTAAGAAAACTTGAATTCCCATTACCTGGTTTGCCTTCTCTTCCTCAAAGGGTCATTCATAGACTCGGAAGTGATTGGTGTGAGGGATGTAAGATGACATTTTCCTGAGTTTTTGGGTAAGGGTAGAAGATGAACTTGTGATAATAAAGTTAACAAAAGAAAGATTTCTTTCATCTAGAAGATAGCAATTTTTTGTATGATAGCAACAAGAAAGAAAATGAATGGAGCAGAACAAAGCCGGCCTTTCCAATGAGCTTGTGTTTATATACTCTGTGACAAAGCAGAAGAATGTATGCATTATTAGCACAAGTGTGGAATATTGTCAAACATCATTGAAAGAATTACAGAGAAACTTGAAATTACTCTCTGACATTGTTAGACTCTCCCGTGCCCAAATGATTTAATTCTTCAGATTAATTTAATCAGTAACTCTTGGTATTTACCCAAAGGCTTTTTTTTGGGTACTGTGGAGAGCAAAAGAAACATTAACCATCATGGTTTAGAGACAAATGAGCTATTGCAAAGAAAGGAAGCAAGTCATATGAACCTAAAGAATAAACCCTCATTTATCTAAAATGGCTCTAGCCTCCATTCTGTATTATATATATTATATATATATATATTATATATATGACAATTGAAATTTCTACTTTATGAGGAAGCCCAATGTCTTCTTTATGACCTAAGAATTCTACTTAGTACCAGCGTCTCAGCATTTCATTTCATGCTTATCAGATTTACCTGATGAGATTTAAGTAAGCAGTGTTTTATTAGAGAAGTATTTTTATCTTCTTTGTCTTATATGTTATTCTTTTCTGTCCTATTATTTTGAGTTAGATCAAAATTCATGAAAAACAGATCTGAACTAATTACTAAGGATATTCTGTGTGACTGTGGCTTTTGACTCCCTGTCCTGACCATATGTCTATCTGTAAAGTACAAACAACATAAGAGAGAATATAAAGTGAAGTGACCCGTCTCTCAGGAAGCACATGAAATGGTATCTGGTGATACCCATGGGTAAAGATAACAACATTTGGTGGTGTCATATTTAATATAATATTTTTCACATGGGGTTTGGTAGGTAAATCAAGTAATTGTCTAAAGTCTTAACTGGCCTCCTCTTTTATCTTGTCCAGAGCAGTTTTAAAAAATGGTTTAATAACTTGCTTCAGTATCCTTTATTCTTGTTATACAGCATTCTGATTAAAATTGAACAAACGAAGATGAGCTCATTAGATCCAAATTCATGTATCAAATAGTCTTAAAATCAGATACAATTTTTAAAATTATAATTAGCTTTTTATACATTGAATTAAATAGTTCTGTCAGACTTATGAAACATTTTCTGCCACACACATGCCATATTATGCTCCAAGAAATAAACACTTTCTAATCCCTGAGCTGGTGCTTTTAGCATTTATCTCCATATCATTAAATCACTTTGATCACTGTATCTCTTTTTTCCCCTTCTGTGTATATTATATACTGACTTTGGAAAGTGAGACTATTTTGAATAATACCTTTCACTTCTTTATTCCTGTTCCATCCTTTCTAGTTCTCCCTTCTTTTTCCCCTTTCTCACATTTAGTTATTGTTTGTTTCCTTTATTGTTTGTGGTCTTCGAGATCAAACCTAGGTCCTTACATGTGCTAGGCAAGCACTTACACACTCTTACCACTGAGCTAACCCCCAGCCCTTCCAATATACTCAGTGCTCTTATTATAATGACTATACACTTGAAGTTTGCTGCAAAATTGTATATTTTTTACTTTCTTTTAAGGGTTAACAGTTTGCTTTTAAACCACAAAAGTACTTCATTTTCTCTGTGTTTATCATTATTTCAGCTCTAATTTACTACAGTTGATTTAATCTTGGTTAGTTTGAACGGAAGTAATATATGGATTTCTTCCCTCTTAAAATTCATTTTCTTCCTAGTCTCTTATGTAGGATTATTTATGTCTTTTCTCTCAACCACTAAGTTTCTGCAGAGAAGCTTCTACGAGTCTCTGGCAAGAAGGGCCTGGCTGCCAGTATTTCAGCAGCCCATTAGGGAGAAGAAAAAGTTTGGATTTGGGATTGTTTCTCAGTGTGAACTTCATTTGATACTTTAGATTTCTCAACACAAACACAACTGACACTTTGGGCTCCATGGATTTTGGTTGTGAAAGGTTGCCCTGGATATTGTAGAATGTTTAGAAGTACCCTTATTCTCTACTCAGTAGGTGCCTGAAGATGGATACGTAAAAGAAATCCCATACTAGCTCAGAATTGAGAATAATAGAGGGTTATTTATTTAGGGGCAGACTCACAAAAAAAGTTCTCATTATAAAGTTAAGTCTATCACTTTTGGGATAATTGGTATTAATTTCTTCCAAAAAAAATTAGCACAAGCTCTTTGCCATGGTTCATTGTCTTCCTATAACTTTTATTTCATCAGTAGTAAAAGACACTATAATCTCTGCTGAGTCTATACCTGCTAATTGACAAAGTCTCAATTTACCTTTTATAATTCAGAGACTTTTGCACATAAGTTTTTTATTTTTAACTTGGTTTATGTGGTTAAAAGATCTAATCTAAGATAATATCGTCCCTCTGCATTAAAATTCCTGTAGGAGAAATTCTGAAAGGCAATATGACTAAAATACAATTAGGATTTGGATTCACTCTATCCATATGTGGCTCCTGTAATTTCTCCTCAACAATTGTCAATTCCTTTTCTGTTTCAGCTGTTAATTCTCTGGAACTATTCAAGTCTTTATCACCATCTAAGGTTTTGTTTAAATGAATTATTAGATCAGGTGTTATCCCAGCAGCTGGTCGTAGATGGAAAATGTCTCCTGACAATCTTTGAAAGTCGTTAAGAGTCCGCAACCGGTCTCTCCTAATTTGTACTTTTTGTGTTCTAATTTTATGTAGACCTATTCTATAACCTAGGTAATTGGCAGAATCTCCTCTCTGTATTTTTTTCAGGAGCAATTTGTGATCCCCATTTTGGCAAAACTTTCTTTACTTCTTAAAACATTCTTTCTAAAGTATCTATGTTTGAATGAGATAGCAAAATGTCATCCATGTAATGGTAAATTATAGACTTAGGAAATTGCTTACGTATTTTTTCCAAAGTATTGACACAGAGTGGGAGTCCAGTAATATCTCCTAGTAGGCTGAGAATTATTATAAGTAGGCACTGTGAAGGCAAGTTTTTCTCTATCTTTTTCTTGTAAAGGCATAGTGAAGAAACAATCTTTTAGATCAATAACTATGATCACTACTACTGCTTCTGAGGACTAGAGCTTCTATGGCAGAGCTCGGTGCTGGTCTGCTCTTCTCTGCAGCTAGTTCTGTGTTCAACTGTTATTGGACCTTTCAAGGAGGGTACTACTCAACCATATACTTTGTACCTTCCAGAAATTGTCCATGTCTGCTTGTAAGTTTGTCATTTTTTAAAAAAGCTCTTTATTTACCAGGCTTTGAAAAGAGTAGAAATTCTTCCTTAGCCCTCTTTCTCACTGTAGCCTCTTGACTGTGGAGTGCCCCATAGTGGAGTCTTCAGACTAACTGTTTTGATCATATCTTTCTACACTGACAACTCCCAATTTTTTAAACCTACTTAAAATTTTTTTATACAATATATTTTGATCATGTTTTTCCTTCCCACAAATCTTCCTTATCTCCTTACCCACCCAACTTTATGTTCTTTTCCTCTCTCTCTTAAATAAAAATAAAACAATTAAAAAAACAAGAAATAGACACACTAAAAACAAATTCACAAAAGCAAAAAACTCATAAAGCCAAAATGTTCAAACAAAGCAAAATGAGTTAGAAAGTCTACAGAAATACTGAGTTCATTTTGTATTGACTCCTGGGCGTGGTGTCTTCCCTGAGGTATGGTTAATATACCCTGTGAGATGCTAATGGAGAATTTTCCTTTGCCTAAGGAAATGGCTTCTTTAGAGTTGGGGCCCAATGTCACTCCCCCCTCTTAGTGCTGGGACTGGCTTGAACCTGTGCACACCTTGTTTATGCTGCCACAGTCTCTGTGAGTTTAGATGTGCATCTGTCCTGCTGTGTCTGGAGTGCTTACCTCATTACTCATTTTATGTGTACTTTCCCCATAAACTACTTGAGAGTTGGCTGCATTAGTCATGACCCTTTTCTGTTTGTCGTGGGTACTACTGTTTCTGTTTCCTAAGAACTATATTGACCATATAGAATTGACAGACCTTATTGATCTGGTAACTGAAACAGTGCTAAGAACATGTTTAATGGGGATACATAGAAAAATGAAAAGTCTTTATCTGACCAAGCATATGATATAAAGACAAAGCAGAATTAATTATCCATTTCATAAGTAGTTTTGTAAATATTCCATAGATACTCAGTGCCTAGATACTACACTGGAATGGAGAGGATAAATTGTCATTATTGGGGACTGAAGAGATAGCTCAGTGAGTTAAGTGCTTGCTGGACAAGCATGAGAACCTGAGTTTAGATCCCTAGTATCCATGTAGGAACTGGGCATGATGATGTAGGTTTGTAACCCCAGTGCTTAGGGCAGTGATTAGGTGGATTCTAGGGGCTTGGTAGCCAGCCAGTCTTGCCAAATCAGTGAGCTCCAAGATTAGTAAGAGACCGCGTCTCAGCAAGTAGGGTAGAGAATTATTGAGGAAGACATCAGACACCAACCTGTTGTTGGTGCAGGCTACTCATTCGTTCCTGGCTGGTGCAGGCTACTCATTCGTTCCTGGCTGCCCAGACTTGAAATAATCACACAGAAACCATATTATTTGCAATACTGTTTGGCCAGTAGCTTAAGCATATTTCTAGCTTGCTCTTATATCCTAAAGTAACCCATTTTCATTAATTTGTGTATTGCTACGTGAATGTGGCTTACCGGCAAGGTTCCAGCAGTCTGTCTCGGCCGCAGCTACATGGGATCTTACTGATTCCGCCTACTCTGTCTATATCTCTTTCAGCCTGGCTTTACTCTGTTAAGTCATTGGCCGAAAGCAGTTTCTATATTAACCAATAAAAGCAACCCATATACAGAAGGATTTCCCAAACCAACCTGTGATGTTCATAGACACACACATACACAGCATCACCCCTGCAAGGTTGAGGGGAAAGACTGCAGAGAACTAAGGACTGGGAAGTGGAAAAACTGCCTAGTATGGATTCAGGAAATTTGGCAGTACAGAGAAATTAGAGGCAGGAGGAAGGTTAGCCAGGATAGTTGAACATTTTGTTGTCCCTTTCTTACCCCAGTGGGTTGATGTGGTTTAATCCTGAAGGAGGAATGAGTCAGATTGAAACACACTTAGCTTCGGGGGAAGGCTATTTATTCATATAAAACTTAAAAAGATGGGTGGAAAAAATGTGAATTTAGTATAGAATACACTGCTGACTGAGGTGTGATATTCTTTGTAAGAGAAGAGGTAAAGGGGAAAGACAGAAGCTTGAGGAATGAGGAGATGTAGCACAGGGGTGATTAACATAGTGGGAGGAGAGAGAGTGCTGCCAATGGTGGGGGCAAGTAAAGATGCATTAGCATAACATTGCTTCTTAATGTTTCTGACAGAGCTGTGTTGTCTAGAAGTGAAATAAGGCTATTCTCAAATTGTTAAGGATTAGGATCATCTTTTTTGTTCTAGAGCTTTTAGGTGTGCTTTTAAGTCACTGATGTGAGCTTTCTCCACTTTCTTTATGTGGGCACTTAGTGCTATGAACGTTCCTCTTAGCATTGCTTTCATAGTGTACCATAGGTTTGGGTATGTTGTACCGTCATTTTTGTTGAATTCTAGGAAGTCTTTACTTTCTTTATGTCTTCCTTGACCCAGGGGTGGTTCAGTAGTTCACTGTTCAATTTCCATGAGTTCGTAGGCTTTCTGAGAGTAGTGTTGTTGTTAAATTCTAATTTTAAATCATGGTGATCCGATAAGATACAGGAGGTTACTCTAATTTTTTTTGTTATTTATTTATTTGTATTTGTATTTGTAGACCTTTGCTTTGTTACCAGTTATGTGGTCACTTTTAGAGAAGGTTCCATGAGGTGCTGAGAAAGTATATTCTTTTGTGTTTGGGAGGAATGTTCTGTAGATGTCTGTTAAGTAAATTTGAGTTATGACATCTGTTAGTTCTCTTATTTCTGTCTTGTTGACCTGTCCATTGACTAGAGTGGAGTGTCGAAGTCTCCTACAATTAGTGTGTAGGGTTTGATGTGCGATTTAAGCTTTAGTAATGTTTCTTTTACATATGTCGGTGCTCTTGTATTAGGGACATGGATTTTCAAGATTGAGACTTCATCTTGATGGATTGTTCCTGTTATGAGTATAAAGTGTTTTTCTCCATCTTTTCTGATTAATTTTAGTTTGAAATCTATATTGTTAGATATTAGGATAGCTATACCTGCTTGTTTCTTAGATCCATTTGATTGGTAAATCTTTTCCCAGCCCTTTACTCTGAGGTAATGTCTATCTTTGAGGTTGAGGTGTGTTTTTTGTATGTAGCAGAAGGCCGGATCCTGTTTTTGTATCCATTCTTTTAGCTTGTGTCTTTTTATAGGTGAATTGAATCTGTTGATATTAAGAGATATTAATGACCAGTGGTTGTTAATTCCTGTTATTTTTTGGTGGTAGTGGTTGTGTGTTTCCCTTCTTTGAGTTTTGTTGCTGAGAGGTTATCTGTTGCCTGTGTTTTGTGGGTGCAGTTAGTTTCCTTCTAGTACTTTCTGTAGCACTGGGCTTGTGGATACATATTGTTTAAATCTGGTTTTGTCATGAACTTTCTTGTTTTCTCCATTGATGGTGATTGAAAACTTTGCTGGGTTTAGTAGTCTGGGCTTATATCCATGATTTCTTAGTGTCTGTTGTTCATCTGCCCTTTCTGGCTTTCATGGTTTCCATTGAGAAGTCGGGTGTGATTCTGATAGGTTTCCCTTGACCTTTTTCCTTTGCAGCTCTCAATATTCTTTCTTTATTCTGTATGTTTTGCGTTTTGATTATTATATGGTGAGGGGCCTTTTGTTTTTTGTTTTTTATTTTATTTTATTTTTTTTGATCCAGTCTATTTGGTGTTCTGTAAGCTTCTTGTACCTTCATAGGGATATCCTTCTTTAGGTTGAGAAAGTTTTCTTTTGTGATTTTGTTGAATATATTTTCTATGCCTTTGAGCTGGAGCGCTTTTCTTTCTTCTATACCTGTTCTTAGGTTTGGTCTTTTCATGGTGTCCCAGATTCCCTGGATGTTTTGCATTAAGAATTTTTTGGATTTAATGTTTTCTTTGGCCAATGAATTGATTTCCTTTATAGTATCTTCAGCATCATCTTTTGTATTCTTGCCTCTGTAGTTCCTGTTCTTTTTCCCAGATTTTCCATATCCAGAATTCCCTCAGTTTGTGGGTTTTTTTTTTATTGCCTCTGTTTCAGTCTTCAAGTCTTGAACTGTTTGCTTTATCTGTTTGATTGTTTTTTCTTGGTTTTCTTTGAGTGATTTATTAATTTCTTCCAATTTTTTGTTTGTCTTTACTCCCTTTCTTTAAGAGAGTTTTTTTTTTATTTCCTCTTTAAAGGTTTCCATCATCTTCATAAAGATACGATTTTTGTTTTCTTCTGCTTCTTCTGGGTTAGGATGGTCAAGTCTTCCTGTTGTTTGACCACTGGGTTCTGGTGTTAGTTACTATGTTGCTTTTTAGGTTGTTGAAGCCAGGCAGTGGTGGCATACACCTTTAATCCCAGCAATTGGGAGGCAGAGGCATGTGGATCTCTGTGAGTTCAAGGCCAGCCTGGTCTAGAGCAAGTTCCAGGACTAGCTCCATAGCTACTGAGAAACCTTGTCTTGAAAAACCAAATAAATAAATAAAATTAAATAAGTAAAATTAATTTTTTAAAAGTTACTAAGAAGGTATAAATGGTAGTTAAGGACCTTGTTATTTGTATCATAGCTGGGAACAATATATTAATTGAATAAGTTTATATCAGTTTAAGGGGAATTCAGTGTTCATTTTCTATGAAAGTCCTTCACTGTGTAACGCTGTCTTGTAATGAATGGATTAATAAAATTTCAGTGAAAACAAAATAGCAGGCAAAATACATATGGGTGTTTTTCCTCTTGGTGTGGCTATCATTGAATTGATGAGCAATGGTTGCCAGCTTTTTTAATATTTGTGTTCTAAACACAGTACACTGTTTGAATCTCTAAATCTTTTAAGGATTTTTAATAGGAAGAGCTGTAGACATCAAACTTTGGCACTGTTTTATTTGTGCTCTGTGCACAGCATTCTTGGCCACTGCTTGTAAACAAGACTGGCTCTATGATCTTTGCATGTGTTACACAGAGCCAAAAATCAGCCATTCACCTGGAAAACATCCATGGGCACAGACAGGCCTTTACCTCTTACTCCTTTCTGTTGTTGACAGTGATGGTTTGGTTTTATAAAATAATTTTTTTTCTTAGTAGACATATTTCACTTAGTTTACAAAAATAGATATGTGATTAATTATAGAGTCAAGACTTGCTCTGTTTTATTTTAAGACACATAAAGCCTCCACTGACTTCTCTTATTGCCTTTTTTGTTTTCTCTCTCTCTCTTCCTGCTTAAGCACTCCTATCTGGACAGGGAAACCTCCCTTCTTCTGAGAAACATTGCAGGAAAACCTTCTCATTTGCTGACCAAGGTGATGTCGCTGTTTCCCATGTGCATGTAACTATTCCCTGCCTTGTAGACAGAATACGATCTCTTGTTGGGATTGCATTCTCGTGTTTCCTATTAGTAGCATCACTGTCTTTAGTACAGGGTGCTTTTTCTCTACTTATTGTCTTCCTAATCTAATGACTGTTAATAATCAGACCCAAAAATATGTTCAGTAATTTCCATTTGTTTCTAACTTCTACAGATGCCTAGTATTCTTCCAAATATGTTGTACTTTCTCTAGTTTAATTTTCTATTGCATTTCAAAACCTGAAAACATTGCTTTAATTTAACTTTTGCTATTAATTGTTTTATGCTATGTGTTTCTTTTGCAAGCTTTAACAGTTCTTACTTACATTATTAACCTCTGGTTTAATTACAACATTTACTTACATAGACAGAATTTTGATTTATATTAACTTAGTCTTACTGGAAGAGAAGAGCACAATTTGAATTTCTCAATTTTCTACCCTCAGTTTGATTCAGTTTATTGGATTTTACTGGGATACTATTTTACAACGTAAAATCTTTTATAAATTCTCATTATTAACTAGGTAACAGTAATCAAGAAGCTGAATGAATTTTTTATCATTATCTTATTTAAATAGTACAACATTAAGTTCAAGAATACGAGACTTGTAGTTTCTGAAGAATAAACAGTGTAGAAGCTACTACATATGTTTTTCCCTTTCATTTATTCATAGCATAAACTTGGAGAGAAGGTAACTGACTAAAGTCAAAATTCCTCTAAGAAGCAACTCAAAGGAAAAGACTTTTTGACAGAATAAGTAGTGAGACCATTTCTTTCCCCCAAATTTCCTTTCTAAAACATCCAGAATCAGAGCAGTGAAGAAATCTAAGCAGGTTTTGTCCATGTACTTTCTAACCTGAGTCTGCCCTCATAGCTTAACTGGGATCTGTTTTAGAAGAGAGTGCTAGATCTTGCCTTGTGCACTGTCTCTGTCTGTCCTTGCTCCTCTGCATTTCCAGATAGTTGATAGCTTTTAGGGCTTCCTGAATATTATCAGCATCTTACTTACTAACATTTAAATCCTGAAGAAAATCATCCATCTTCTTTCTGGAGCCCCACAACATACTACCACTCTCCTCGTGACACAGGGTGAGCATTCTGATCACCTGTCACTATACTTCTCCCTTAGTATCTCAAATCCAAAATGAGCCTTTTGTAATTCTCAAACTTTACCCATCCGTTTTCATTCCCATTGCCTCCACTATAACAATCCCTTAGCACTTCTTCAAGCACTAGAATTGTCTCCAACTTTGTCTCCATCTTTTTCTTAGACGATTCCCAGATTGAGTTTAACATTTTACCACTTCTCTTGCCTATTTGTCTAGTCCTCTTTATTGATCTTTGTACTATGAAGTACTAGTTAGTATGCAACACTGTAAAATGGACATAGTCCTAACTCTTAAAGAGTACATGGTCTATTATAAAGATAAAGTATAAAGTGTGCAGGCCTTATGGTGCACACCTGTAATCTTAGCACTTGGAAGATAAAGGCAAGTGCATCAAGAGTTCAGGGTTGTCCTCAGCTATACAATGAATTTGAGCCAGCCTGGGAATATAGGAGATCCTGAATTGGTGGTGGTGGGGGGGGGGGGAGAGAGAGAGAGAGAACGCATT
This sequence comes from Myodes glareolus, assembly GCF_982192425.1. Taxonomy (NCBI): domain Eukaryota; kingdom Metazoa; phylum Chordata; class Mammalia; order Rodentia; family Cricetidae; genus Myodes; species Myodes glareolus. The sequence goes on along the minus strand of NC_142026.1, from coordinate 3,193,234 downwards.
AATATAAATGTATCACACATATGTATATATGCAAACATGTAAAAATACCTAAATTATATTAAGTGCTATGAAGGAAACAAAGGAGTAGAAAATCCTGAGGAGAAGGTAAACACTGATGGTGAGGCCAGAAAAAGCCCTTTTTAGTGGATGAAATTGAAGCTAAAGCCTAACATGAAAAGAAAGGCATGATCCATGTAGGTAGGCTGAGAAAACAAGGGTTTGTCATACCTGAGAAGCTACAGTCTTTATTGTTGAAATGACCATAATAAAGTGGAGTTACAAGTGTTTTGCTTTGTGTTGATAAGTACAAACAAGAACCAGATAATCAAGGCCTTCTAGGGCATTAATATTTCTATAAATGCAGTGGGAAGCTACTGGGGGAAAGTACCATTATCCATTCAACTAGTATTTACTGAGTATCTTATATGTGCCAATGTCTCTGGTCTTTACTGCCAAATATGGGCAGTAAACAAGTTCTTCCCACAGAAAGAATTTTACTTGGTAATTTTAAGATTAAAAAATGTTAGTAACTTCACATCCCCGTCTGCCAAGAAAACAGCCGTACAAACTAAAATATGAAAGGTTTCTACCTACAGCTTATAGTGGCATTGGTAATATATCTGGTCAACATCTGGGTTGCTAACCAGATATACCACTGCATACGCAGGTATAGTACTCTGCTTGCACAGTAAGAAATTTGAGCAAGAATGGGACTGCGAGGGATGCTATCACCCACTGATACAAGGGAACGGATCTAATGAGAGTTTACCAAGGCCAGTTGGACTGGGACTGAACGAGGACGTGATCTAACCAGATTCTCGGAATTTGGCCGGATTCTCTGAATGTGGCTGGCCCGAAGTCTTTCTGAAAAGCCATTGACTATGATACTGGGACTTGTTTCCTCTGCATATACTGGATTTTGGGGATCCAGTCTGTTTGGATACTCACCTGCCTGGACCTGGAGGGAGGGGGGAGGAACTTGAACTTCTCACAGGGCAGGAATCCCTGACTGCCCTAAGGGACGAAGAGGGAGGAGGAGAGGGAGTGGGGGGAGTGGGAGGGTGTTGGGAAGAGGGGCGGAAATGGAAACTTTTATAATTTAATAAAATTTACTCTCAAAAAAAAAAAGAATGTGATTCAGTAGTGTAGAATCCAAACACTTAAGAATGGGCTTGAAATAGATGCACCTTACTCTGACTATTGTCAGTGCCCTCTGTCAGAGCACCTAGCTCTTGTGAACTATGTGACCTTCTTTTTTTGGTGCTGGGTATTGAATCCTTAACCTTTTATATACCTAGCATGTCCTCTGCCATTGATCTTTACTTTCAGCCCCAAGTATGTATACTGCTAACACACCAACCTATGGAGTAATCTGGCTTTCTACCAAAAAGACTAGTACTCCAGTACCCAACCTCTAGAGTCTGTCAAAGTGTAAGAAAACTATGCTAGCAGTAACCATTGTTTTCTCTGCTTCAGAAAAGATGCTAAAATGCTTTTATAGTGTGTTTTTAACAAGCAGTTTTATTTGTTGATACCCCAGAAGCTAAGGCTACAAACTGTTGAGGACAGTAGAAACTGAGATTATGATATAATTAATATATAGTTAAGCAGTTAATAAATATGTGTATGATCTTAAGACAGTAATCTTTATGAGTCTTATTTGGTACAGTGGCTATAATAATCAAACAAGCTTTGTATTTTTTAATTTAAATTACATATCATATACACCATAACTTCTGTTTCAGCAAGTTTTAGATAATTAATGTAAGTTCTCTTGATGACAGTTTAGTATAATTCCGTGATTCTTCAGAGAAATATTGCAATGAATATTAAATTATCACTTCAAGTTCTCTTTGAATTAATTTGTTACTTTTTAATTGTCACAGTCTTCCAGAGAAATTGTAAACTACTATTTAGCCCCTTGATTTCATTGTTTGTTCTGAACCTGTAAAGACTTATTTCTCAGAAGTCATTCACTGTCCCTCTCTACACAACTGTAACTCTCTAAGTACTGATATTCTGATATTTACACCCCCAGAGAATGCTACACTTTGTAACCCAGCATTGATTTTCATTTTATCATAAGATCTTTACCCAGTTTTTGTGCTATATGCAAATTTGAGGAGGCTTGACATTTGATGGCTATTGATTTACACAGTAGTTTTTCAGTAGAAAATGAGTTGTCTCTTGCTCTTTTAAGGGAAATAGAGAAAGTTGTTTTTGTATGAGTGAAGTATCCCTTAATGTGTAGGGTAGTTGTGAGACAATGTGAAGAAAGGACTAGTCAAAAAAAAAAAAATTGGAGCAGAAGTCTGAAAATCTGAGCTGATCAGCAGAAAACACATGGAGGAAGCTTTATCCTTTGCATTAGGGAACACAGGCGAGCACTGCCTTTATAAATAAACTACTGTAAATCTTCCAGGTATTATACTGATCTGTCTCTTTCTTGCACAACACAGAGAATATAAAATGATTTCCTTTAAGCCAGGCAGTGGTGATGCACACCTTTAATCCCAGCACTCGGGAGGCAGAGGCAGGCAGATCTCTGAGAGTTTGAGGCCAGCCTGGTCTACAAAGTGAGTGCCAGTCAGACACTGAAGATTCACAGAGAAGCCCTGTCTCGAAAAACCAAAAAAAGAAAAGAAAAAAGAAAGAAAAAGGATGGTTTTCTTTTTCCACTATTGCTACGGTTAAAAAAAATACAGTATGATTTAACAACTCACAGAGGAAGAGCATGAGGCCCAGAGGAAATGTGGGTCATGCTATTTGAGTGTTTTTATTTACAGTTTGTTCCAGTAATATTGTTCAGATCCCACTGTATCAAGTTCTGTTTGTTCAAAAAGTTTCTAAAAAGATCCTTGTAATAAACATGAGAAGAATAAACTAAAATTCACATTTTTTTAAATTAAAAAGCTAGCTCTTAAATGTGATATTATTTACATAGACCAGTTTATAAGGACCAGAGATATAGCCCAGTGGTAGTTACTTGTTTTTTATATGCAAGGCCCCAAAAACAGTTTTTAAAAGGAAATTATATTGACCAGTTTCTGTAGCTAAAAGAAAGGTGAATTTGATTTTTTTAGGAAAACTTTACCTGTTTTATAATCTCCTTATTGATATGTGAGACGTGTGATTGGTTAAATAAATGTGAATTGATTATCCAGTTCTCTTATTGTTCAACACTTCCAATGTGTGGAACAGGAACTAATCTATGAGTTTAATTAAACTGCACCTGTCATGGAATTTGAGCAACAGTAATACACTAAAATAAAATGGGAGCACGCAAATACTATTATTGTAGTGTAACTAATACAGTTCAGTGTTTAATTTTGTTTATTCTTTTTTAGACATCTTAGAGAATTTTGGGTTCTGACATGCTGACATATATTATCCATTATAATATGACAAGCAGTAGTTTCACTGCCCTGAAAGGCCTCTGTAGTCTGGCTAATAACCTCATTTCCATCTTAACCTGACAACAACTGAACTTTTTGCTATTCTTCCCAGAGAACAGTATAGTTATAAATAATTATATAGTATGTAACTTTTAGAGGTTGGATTCTTCTATTTATTAATATGTGTTTACAGTCCCTCTGTGCCCTCTTGTTGCTTGATAACTCATTTCTTTTTAATGCTGAATAATATTTCATTGTCAGAATGCACCATAATTTATTTATTCACTTGTTAGAGGGCATCTTTGTTGCTTCCAAGTACAGGTAATTATGGATAAAGCATACATAAACATGTGAAGATTTTCTGTAGACAAAAGTTTGCGGCTGATCTTAGTGAATACTTAGAAATATGATTACTGACTCTTGTGACAGTAGTACGTCTAATTTTGTGAGAATCACTGATAGTGAACAGCAGTTCTTATGCCCCACATACTCATTAGCATTTGGTGTTGGTGTTTAGATTTGAGGTATGGTAGTAAATGTATAGTATTTTATTTTTATTAACTTTCACTTCCCAAATGACAAGAAGGACTATTGACCACCTTTTCATATATGTATTTCCTGTAGAGATGACTCGGTGGTTAAGAATTGCTGTTTTCTTGAGACCCAGGTTCTATTCCCAGCCCACATGGTGACCCACAACCATCTATAATTACAGTTCCAGGGAATCCAGTGTCCTCTTCTGATCTGTACAGGCAGTGCACACATAGACTACATTACTCACACTGCACACACATACATGGAGGCCAAACATCTATACATATAAAATAAATATAACTGCAAGTTTATTTTTAAATATTTTATTTTTAGAAATTCACTTTTGTATTTCAAATATACAAAGCATTGATTCCAATTCAGTTTCTTCCTAATAGATTTCAAATTTACTTTTCAGAGACATAAATGAAATTTATAAATGAATACAGTGGTTAATTTTCTTAGTCTGTAGTGGTCATTCATGCCAATACAACACCGAAGCAATGATGAATGCTTTCTAATGATTTCTTATGAAATCAGTTTTATGATTGTTTAAAGTATTTCAAATTCATTATAGAACTTTTATGTATTCACCAAAATTGCATATTTGGTGGTTTACTTAATAATGATTTTGTTTCTTAGTTCTAGAAACATTTCCATTCTGGAAACAGGTTTAATAACACTAGCTCAAGTTTCTTACAACCTGTTTTTCAAAAGAAAAAAAATCTTATATTAAAATGTAGTCTACATATTTTATGATGCTATTTATTTGCATAAAGGAGATTAGTTATCTCCTTTTAGTCAAAGGCATATATCTATGATAATATAAGAACTAAGTATTATTAATCCTCTTCATTATTAAAATAAAGTTCTTTGTTCTTTGAGTATTGGGTTTACAGATATTATTTCCAGGCCTTAGTTATTTTGTTAATTCAGTGGAGATTCATTGAAAGGGATCCACTTTCTGTGCATAAGCTTGCTGCCTTGCCCCCCCCACCCCCCCACCCCCGTTAGTAACTTAAGCTTGTAAGGAGAGGCAGCCAAGTGGGAAATGGGAAGAGAAGAAAACCATCAGAATTTTGGTGGATAGAGAAAAATAGTAAATGGATTTAGCTTTTTTGGTTTTTTGGTTTTCCTACCCTGGAAGTATTAGCTTTTTATGATTTTTATGGATTGAGGGATTTGGGCATAATCCAGAGAGAATGAAGTTTGATAAAATTAGGTTTTCCTTTTGTTTTTGTTTTTTTTTTAAAGAAAGACATATAAAAGGATTATAGAAGATGGAAGTTATATTGATATTTAATGTTTTGTAACAGTAATCAAAAGCTTAGAAATAGAAAATAATTCTTTATAAACAAGTTTACTTCTGTGAGCTTTTTAAATTGGAAATTATAAGTATATTGTTTATTGTGTCCTATTGCTGGAAGTTACCGTAAGTACTAACTAGTGTAGAATACTTTATGCTATTAGAAAAATGGACAATTCTTTATTTTTTAGTTCCTTGTAATTTTTACTGTTTTATAATAGGTTTTCTAGAGTAGAATTACTTATACTTGGGTTATTTGTAAAGTTATATTTAGCATTTAAAAAGATCTTACTGATGGATTAAAATATTAGAATTTACTGACTTGATTGTGTTGCATGATTTTCCAAATCAGTAAAACTTATAAGACAGCCTCTTGTTTGTATTAGAATATTATTGAGAATTAATATTAATACCTATGCTTCTTATTTGTTAAGGGTTTTATATTATTGTAAATAAGTAGATTGGTTTTGATGCATATATTTTTACAGTGATCTAAAATTTTCAGTGTAACAAAACAAAACTGTGTAAAAATCTTGCCTAAACTCTGGAGGGGTCTGAACTCAGAGGAGTTGTGTGAGTGTAGCCAATAGGAAGGCAGAGGCATATACATCGTATTTCCCCAAACCTAGTGCTTGAACTTACTTGACAGAATCAAACTTAATTTACTTCATCATAGATTTCTTTTTCTCTGGAATATGAAATCTAATCTTACTCTTGTACCCGTGCTCCCTTGTTACAATATGTCTACTCACTTTGTGAACAGGGCCATTTTAAAAATAAAACGTGTAACAATATGTTCTGAATAAAATTCAGTACTAGTCCCTCTAATGATGAAGCCTTCTCTGGTGTCTTTACCCTCTCGGCAGCAGTTTGTCTGAAATGTTATATGTTTGCAGGAGGAACAAGCAGCAAAACTGAAAGCTGAGAAGATCAGAGTTGCCCTGGAAAAAATTAAAGAGGCTCAAGTGAAAAAGGTGATGTGTGGCTCTTTGCTAGGTTTGAAATATTTACGATTTTTTTCCTGTTTTGTTTTGCTTTATGAATAATTCTACTGTTTATATATATATATATATATATATATATATATATATATATATATATATATGTGGAAAGGTGAAAATGTGTTCCTCCTGTTACCTGCCACCCTTCTGTTACCTGTCACATGTGGGTTTGTGGGGAGATGTTTTATGACAGCTAGCCTTTGTCTCGGGGCCTAGCTTAGGCCACTGCTTGTGGTACATCTGACCCCATTAGCCCTCAGATATTAAATAAAGGCTTCTCACTACTTTTAAAACATACACAAATCAGTAAGATTTCCACAATAATTGTATATTTTAAAAGCTTAAAATTAAAAACCTGTAGGCAGGTTTCTTGATATTCAGGTTTTTACCTTTAATAATAAAGTCAACATAGTCATAATATATCTTAATTCATTTTTAAAGACTTGACTCAGAATGCTATTTAATGCTGGAAAATGCTTTTCTAAAATACCATCATTTAAGGTTACCATTTAATTGCCCTTTTACCTGTTGCAGCTGGTGATCAGGGTCCACATGTCTGATGACAGTTCTAAAACAATGATGGTGGATGAGAGACAAACAGTGAGGCAAGTGCTGGACAACCTGATGGACAAATCTCACTGTGGCTACAGTTTAGACTGGTCGCTGGTAGAGACCGTTTCTGAGTTACAAATGGGTTAGTAATGCTGCTGCTTTAATTGCTTCTTAGTGTCTTTGTAATCCTTTATCTTCATGTTGATAGAAGCATTTTGAGACATTTTTGATATTTTCTATAAAATTATCAGGCACTTTATCTTTTTAAAATCTGGCTTTTTAATGTTTTTCCTAGTGAGTTTTTAGCTGGAGAGTTCTTTGACTAAAAGATGAATTCCCAGTTCACTTTTTATTTTAAAATGATTAAAGGAAAGTTTCTTAATGATAACAAAATGCTTTTTCTTTTAAATAAGAGCTACCTAAATACATTTACTAAAACTGTTATTGAAGATTTTTACTTTTTTGTTCACTTATTTTATGTCTGAGTGTGTGTGTGTGCATCATGTGCATGGGGAAGCCAAAAGAGGGCGTCAGGGCCTCTGGCAGTGGAGTTCTTAGTGCTGAGCCATCTCTCCAGCCCCAATACTGTTACATTTACTAGTGTTTTTGTACAGAAGTCGTTAACTCTAAGGGAAAACAAAGCACATTAACAAATTGCAAAAAATACTAATAACATATGTTCACTATTACTTCGTGTGTGTGTGTGTCTACACAGACTTTAGTCTGACACACACACCATCACCCCGAACCCACATTGAAAAAAAAAAATCCATACAGAAGCATGTATTTGTAGTTCTAGTCCTGGGGAGATAGAGAAAGAAGGATGGTGGAACTGAACTAGTGAGCTCCATGTTCAGTGAGGGACTGTTTGGAAATGTAAGGTGGAGAGCAGTTGAAGGCAGTGCCCATCATCAACCTTTAAAAATTCCATAATTCTGCTATGATTTATCTTGCCTTTCATGTAAGTGTGATGAATACTAACAAAAAGCTGTTATTTAATTTTGGAACAGAGAGAATCTATGAAGACCATGAAAACTTAGTTGAAAATCTTCTTAATTGGACAAGAGATAGCCAAAACAAGCTTTTATTTATGGAACGTATAGAAAAATATGCACTTTTTAAAAACCCACAGGTAAGACTGACTAACTTGTAAATGCTGAGTCAGTAGAGTTAAAAGACTGAAAGCCACGTGATTGGGCATTGTAACTGCAAATCCTCATGGGAACAGTCATTACTGAAAAGTAACTTGGGAGCCAGGTGTTAGGTCCTACATGGGGTAAACTTTGATAGAAATATAAAGAGTTCCAGGGTGTTACTAGTTTCTCCTCTGTAAATCCAGAGATTGTTTAGCCCAGAAGTTCATTAACATTTGAGGTTCTCATTTCCCTAAAGCAGGCCAGAGGTTTTTACCTAGCTAATTATTTTAATTTCTTTGATGGGTCACATAATAGCCTTTTTTGTCATCTTGATTATGACAGTGTAATGTTTGGAATTAGCATTCACAACACCTCTGCCTTTTTTAAAATTAGCAGATAAAGTAGTGTGCTTCATTATACCATTTCCAGACAGACTTTATTCTTATCCAAGTTTTCTACCTTTCCTTCTCCCCTGCCACACTCCTGTTTGTCCACTTCCTCCCGCCTCCTCCGGTAGGTCTAGGAAAGCAAGAACTCTGTGATACAAAGCGGTGGTGAAGAAAGAGCAGTAGTGTTAAAGGTAGTCAGTTTTCCCCAGACTTAGTTATGGTGATTAGTGAAGAGTATATGTTAAGGAGTGTCAGGAGATCTTTTTCGAGACGACTGAAAGAATAGTTATACTCATAATTACAATTCAGATTTTAATTAAAAAGCAAAACTGTTATAGTCATAGCAGAACTTGAGGCTTCCTCTTAAAAAAACCAGAAAATTAATCATCATCTGGAACATCATGCTAGATCCAGAATAGAACTATGCTGGTTTAGCATATCTCAGGAAATCTTTCCTGATCATATTCTACTTTATAATGCTTTTAGGTATTTTTATATAACTAGTTAAATATCCTGAAATACTTGCTGTTGCATATATTGTCACCTCAGAGTGTGAAGGAAACAGTCTATGAAACACTTCATAGAATGGGTTTTGGGCAAGATGGAGGTGGATGAGGAGCATTTTAATGATGATGCTTACATGGAGGGAGCTTCATGAAATATTTCCCTTCCCTACGCAGAACTGAAACTTGGAGTGGCTACTTTTCTAGAGCAAATGATGTATGTGTTTACTCCCAAGGGAATAGTGGAATGAGTTTAATTTTCATTTCTTTTTCTTTCCTTTCTTCCTTCCTTCCTTCCTTCCTTCCTTCCTTCCTTCCTTCCTTCCTTCCTTCCTTCCTTCCTTTCTTCCTTCCTTCCTTCCTTCTTCTTTTTTTTAGAATTACCTTCTTGGGAAAAAGGAAACAGTTGAGATGGCAGACAGAAACAAAGAAGTGCTGTTAGAGGTATGGCTCACTCTCCCTTCCTTGCTCATTTTAAAATTGAAACTGTAAGCATCTTTGAAGTCAGCTCTGTCAGTGTTCTAACTGTGAGTACCTGTTGAGTCCCTAACAAACCTTTTACAAACTACTTTTTGCCAAGCAATATTCTAGTAGACTAAAAGGAGTCTTAAAACCTTTTAAGGGTTTCCAGATAGGAGGAATTAAAATATGCCTGTGCTGGTTATATCAGCTTTTCCAGAGGGTCAGATAGCCCTGTGAGTTTTTTAGTTAGCATGAGGAACTGAGTTGGTAGCCCCAGCCCCTAAGTAAAAGCCAGGCAGAGGACTGTGCATTTGTAATCACAGTGGATTCCTGGCATGCACTAGCCAGCCTCTGAGCTTAGTGAGAGACCATGTCTCAGAAACTAAGGTAAAAGGCAACTGAAGAAGACACCTGACATCAGCCTTTAGCCTCCAGACGTCCATATCACCACACATCAGAAACACACAAAGAAAAGGAAGTGGGACTCAGTAGTATTATATGCAACTCAGTTGAGTTCATAGGAAAATATTCTTTTTTGTTTGTTTGGTTTTTGTTTTTTGAGACAGTATTTCTCTGCATAGCCCTGGCTATCTTGGAACTTACTCTGTAGACCAGGCTGGCCTCAAACTCACAAAGATCCACCTGCCACTGTCTTGACTATAATAAAGAATATTTCCCACTGGGCAGTAGTGGCACACACCTTTAATCTCAGCACTGTGGAGTCAGACATCTTCTGTGCTATGTGTGTGTTGTGTATGTACATGGGCATTCAGGATTACACACCCCTATCCGTAGACACGGGCTAGAGGAGAATGCCAGGTATCTTCTTCTCTCACTCTACCTTAGCCCCTCTGAACTAAGTTGGCTACCCAGCAAGCATGGTAGCCATATTCAGCTTCTTATATAGGTGGTGGGATTCAAACTGAGGTATTCATGCTTGCCAGCAAACACTCTACCCACTGAGCTATTTCTTAGCCCCATGACACATATTTATTAATAAACAGTTTAGATTACCACAGTAATTCTAAAGTACTTTCCTACTGTGTTTAGAATAGAAAGTTCTTTCAGAAAACTGGTGTGGTTTTAATACAAAACTGTTTTGCTTTACTTAGTGTTACGCATTTCACAGGAGTAGCTAATTCATTTTCTGAAAATATAAAGATCATAAATCTTTCCAAATGATTTTCTTTTTTAAAGGAATGTTTTTGTGGAAGTTCTGTAACTGTCCCAGAAATTGAAGGAGTCCTTTGGTTAAAAGACGATGGCAAGAAGTCCTGGAAGAAGCGTTACTTTCTCTTGCGAGCATCTGGCATCTACTATGTCCCTAAAGGAAAAGCAAAGGTATGTTACTTCTCTGCACTTCTGTGCTTCCTACATTATGCTGGCTGCTATGACTCCATAGGAAGAATACTATTGTACCTGTGTTAAGACACACAGAAGATAATGTTGTTTATTCATCTGTTGTAAAGAAGAGGAAGCTAAAAACTGTTCACTTCTTTGCTCTTTATTTGGGTTTATCTCAATTCTCTACTATCTTTTCCCTGTTGGGATTTGTTGTTGTAATGGGAAGATCTTATTCATGTAGCTCAGGCTGGCCTCAGAATCACTATGTAGATTAGGATGACACTGGACTCTAGGCCCTCTTGACTCCCCCCTTCTACTCCTAAATGCTGGGGTTACAGGTATGCATCAGCTAAACATAGTTTTATTATTTGGGAGGTTTGGGGAAGGTCTTGCTGGAGTTGTGCGTATTTCATCCAGGGAGAATGGCTTTCTAGGATTACGTTAGCTTCATCTTGAGTAATGTGCTTTTGCTGAGGTATATACTATCATTTGTGCTTATTTGGGTTCAAAGCTAGTCTAAGCATTTACAGTATCATTCTAGTCCTAAAAACTATGAGTGTAAGCATCACCTCTGCCTGCTGATGTGATTCCCAGGTGAGAATCACTGTATTTGGGCCTGGCATTATAGCCATTCAGGTACTTGATAGATTCTTACTCTTTCCTACAAGCATTGCTATTACCACCTGTACCTGTTAACTATAGCTGTGATGTGATATGCATGTGTATAGCATGCTTAAAGTACCAACATCTCTAAATCAATATTCATTAGGAATTACAAACAACAAGCAAAGTAGTCTGCCTTTTTGGTTATATTGTAGACGGAGAAAAATATTATAATCTTACTTTCTACCTAATAAAGGTTTGATTCCCAACTGAAAACTCTTACCTGGTATGATACTTGCTTATTTGCATTATTAAATTAATCTTTAGTTTTTTGTTTTGTTTTGTTTTGTTTTTAAGGTATCTCGGGAACTGGTGTGCTTTCTTCAGCTGGATCATGTTAATGTGTACTATGGGCAGGACTATCGGAGCAAGTACAAAGCACCCACAGACTGTTGTCTGGCGTTAAAGGTACAGCTCAGCAATTGTGATCAGCATTAGATAGAGGCTACTTGACATTTGAATCTTCAAATAGATTCTGTGTCTTTGTAAAAAGATAGGAGGACTAGGGGTAGCTCAGCGGTTAAATATTAAGGTTTTTTTTTCCCCTTTTTTCTTTCTTTCTTTATTTATTTTTTTGCTCCATCCTAGCATCAGGGAGAACAAGGTAAAAGTAGAGTTTGACCTAGTAGCTTATACCAGTAATCCCAGCACTCAGGAGCATCAGAACCCTGTTGTGGAAAAAAAGGTTTATTGTCCGACATGTATTTTATTTTGTGGTTTTCCTCAACTTTATTAGTAAAACCTTAAGAGGGTACTATTCCCAAGTTCAAAATTCCTGTTTTCATCTGGTTGAGGAATAACTAGGTCTGTCTATACCTTCCCCCAAATTATAACCATACTAGTCTGTTATCTATGCTTTTATTAGGGAGTTTTCTTCTCGTTCAGTCAGGCTTTAAGTTTCTCACATTAATTGTGGCCATACACTAGAGGAGAGTGGGCACGTTTTAGTATTTTCAGCTATGTAAGTTAACATTTATAAAGATAGCCTACTGTGACAGCTTATAATAAAATAATCTCACATTAGCCCAGAATGGAAGTTTATTTATTATTTAGGGGTAGACTCACTAAAAAAGGTGGTGTTCAGTCGTCCTCTGTGTGGGTGCGGAACTGGGTCCAAACCCAACAGCCAAGAAGGACCGTACATGCTTTTACATCTGTATATATAATATAGATATATATATCATGTGACCTTAAAGGTTATTGACTGAAGGAATTCTCACAGCAGCCTACAAAGATTCAAGAAAAGTTACTGAGAGAATTAAGTAATACTCAGTGACTCCATCTTCAGGACTCTCAGTACTACTTAGGTTTTCATGTTTGTATCATACTTGCTTTCTGTGAGAAGCCTTAGTTGGGTTTAGGGAGTACCCATTTGTTTAGGATTTGGGGTGAGATTCTGATTTCTTTGGTAAAAATGGATGTATTATAATAGCAGTCCTGTATTAAATAAACTTTCTTAGACAACATGAATGCATCATTGAAGTTAGTTACAGAAGCAGCTTAGTTTTTGCTTTTTAATTTGTCTTAGTTTTTTGTTTTTTTCTTATCGTCATCTTTTTGAGACAGCCTTCCTGTGTAGCCCAATCTAGCTTCAAACCTGGGCTCCTCTACCTTGGCCTTCAGATTACGGAGGTTACAAATGTGTGTCACCATACAGTAGCCAATAATTCTTAAGAAGTTGATAGGAGGTAACTTCAGCCAGTGGCTTGTTAAGTCCGAAGACCATTATATCAACATTAGGCTTGTAATACTGAGATATTACCTGCCTCCACATTCTTGTTCTCTGAGTATATAGAGGAATTTTCTCACAGGTTCCATAATGATATTTTTCCTATCTTAAATATTAAGAGGTATTTGGGCACAATTGTATTCTTTTATCTTAATTTTTTCTCTCATTTTAATTTCTAATAAAATATTGCAGGGAAAGAGTAAACTTCAACACTATCCTCTTATCCCACCAAAGAGTGCACGCTGCAGTTTGTAAAGAAAGAAGCCTACAAAGTATTGTTCCACCAGTCAGGTGTGACTGGGGACTTTTGTCCTAAGTGTTCCTTACGTGCCTGGTGTAGTTGTTTACCCACGGGAAAGGACCTTCTCCTTTGGAGCTTCTAAACCATGATTTCCTGGATAAATATTTCTTTTCCAGTTTCAGTCTTATATACGGAGATCTGCTGACTTAATCTTGATAGAGTTTTTCATAGATATGTAAAAGGGAATATTTAAGAACTTCCCAAGTGGGATGGTTTACATAGACAACTTGACGTAAAATTTAACATGATATATACTTTATTTAAAAAATATAAGTATGGGCTGTTTTATTCCACTTTATATAAGAAGTGTGTATCAAGCTGGGCATGGTGGTGCATGCCTTTAATCCCAACACTTGGAAGGCAGAGGCCGGCGGATCTCTGAGTTTGTGCAGCCAGCCTGGTCTACAGAGCAAGTTCCAGGACAGCCAGAAGTACACAGAGAAATCCTGTCTTGAAAAACAAACAAGAAAAAAGTCTGCACTGGTTTGCCATTTCTTAAAACCATGACTTAGGGTTAAGCGTCAGTTCTCTACAAGATTTAGTGGATTCTGCCTTCCTTTGGCAGCACCCACAGATCCAGAAGAAGTCTCAGTATATCAAGTACCTCTGCTGTGACGATGTGAGGACACTGCACCAGTGGGTCAATGGAATCCGAATCGCAAAGGTACAATTCCTTTTCGTTTGTGGCTGGAATAATGAAATGGTTAATTAGATAATCTGGGTTGTTGGTGATGGTTCTGACTGTTTCGTGATCATCATTTTGCTAGTGTCTAGTTTCCTAAGTTCATGTTTTAAATGCCTTTTTTTTCCGTGGAGGTTGCGAAATATGTTGATGTCTGTAGAATAATATTGGTGGTAACTTTGGAGCATGCATTATGATTTTTTTATTAAATTTTTAAAATTTATTTTACATACCAAGCACGATTTCCCCTCCTTCCTCTCTTCTGTTCCCTTCCCCCACCTTCCATCTACACCCCCGCATCCACTCCTCCTCCCAGGGAAGTCAACAAGGCATAATCATATTGAGGCATCAGGGTTGGCAAGGCTTCCTTGCATGCAGAATAGGTTCTAAAAAAACCAATTCATGAGTATGGGACATGTCCTGAACCTACTGCTAGGGGGACCACAAAAGACCAAGCTACACAACTGTCCCCCACATGCAGAGGGCCTAGGACTGTCCTGTACAGGCTCCCTCTCTACCTATCAATCCACAGTCCCTGAATTCCCATCAGTTCATATCAGCTGTCTCTGTGGGTTTCCCCATCATGATCTTGAAACCTCCTCCCTTCCTTGCTGATACAGTCCCTCCTCCCAGAGCTCGACCAGGGCTTGGCTGTGGATCTCTGAATCTGAAGGCTCTCTGTTGATAATTAGTCTGTGGTGACAGTTAAGTTGAAGCCATCAATCTGATTACAGAAGAAGGTCAGTTTAGGCACCCTTTCCCTATTGCTAGGAGTCTTGACTGGGGTTATCCTTGTGGATTCCTGGGAGTTTCCATGGTACTAGGTTTCTCTCTAATTCCCAAACGGCCCCCTCTATCAAGATATCTTTTCTTAAATTAAAAAAAATATTCATTCATTCATTTATTATGTATACAATAGTCTGTCTGCAGACCAGAAGAGGGTACCAGATCTCATTACAGATGGTTGTGAGCTACCATGTGGTTGCCGGGAATTGAACTCAGGACCTTTGGAAGAGAAGGCAGTGCTCTTAACCACTGAGCCATCTCTCCAGCCCTCAAGATATCTTTTTCATTACTCTCCCTATCCGTCCTTCCCTCAACTTGAACAACCAGGTCTCCCATGTTGTCACCTCCCACCTCCTTCCCCCCTCCACCACCATATCCCCACCTCCAGTTCTCCCAGGAGATCTTATCTATTTCCCCTTCACAGGGGAATTCACACATCCCTCCTTGGGTCCTCCTAGTTACTTAGCTTTTCTGGTGCTGTGAATTGTAGCATGGTTATCCTTTGCTTTACATCTAATATCCAATTATGTATGAGTGCATACCATGTTTATCTTTCTGGGTCTGGGTCAACTCACTCAGGATGATTTTTTTTTCCTAGGTTCACCCATTTGCCTGCAAATTTTATGTCATTGTTTTTCATCACTGAGTAATACTCCATTGTGTAAATGTACCACTTTTTTTAAAAAAATGTATTCTTTGGTTGAGGGGCATCTAGGTTGTTTCCATGTTCTGGCTATTATGAATAAAGCTGCTCTGAACATAATTGAACAAGTGTCCTTGGTGTGGAAGGTCCTTCTGTCTATGTATTGCTTTTATTGGTTAATGAATAAAGAACTGCTTTGAGCCTATGGCAGGGAAGAACAGAACTAGGTGGGGAAAGCTAGGCTGAATGCTGGGAGGAAGACAGTGAGAGAGATGCCATGGGGCTGCTGCTGGAGATAGATGTTCTGAAACTTTGCTGGTAGCCACGACTTCATGTTGATGCACAGATTAATTGAGATGGGTTAAATTAAGATATAAGAGTTAGCCAATATGAAGCTAGAGCTAATGGGCCAAACGTGATTTAATTGATACTATATCTGTGTAGTTATTTCGGAGCTAAGCGGCTGGGAACCAACAAGCGACCTCCTCTTACATGTCCTCCTACATGTGGTATGATTGATCATCCTTTGGGTGTATGCCCAAGAGTGATATAGCTGGATCTTGAGGTGGATTGAGTCCAGTTTGAGAAACCGCCATATTAATTTCCAAAGTGACTGTACAAGTTTGCATTCCCACCAGCAGTGGACTCTTCCCCTTACTCCACTTCCTCTTCAACATAAGCTGTCATTAGTGTTTTTTTGATCTTAGCCATTCTGACAGGTGTATGATGGTATCTCAGAGTCATTTTGATTTGCATTTCTCTGATAGCTAAGGATGTTGAACAGTTCTTTGAGTGTATCTCAGCCATTTGAGATTCTTCTGTTAAGAATTCTTTCTAAATCTCTACCCCATTTTTAACTGGATTATTTGGTATTTTGATGTCTAGTTTCTTGAGTTCTTTATATATTTTGGAAGATCTATCAGATATAGGGTTGGTGAAGCTCTTTTCCCATTCTGTAGGCTGCCATTGTATCTTATTGACAGTGTCCTTTACCTTACAAGCTTTTCAGTTTCAGAAGGTCCCATTTATTGTCAGTTTCAATGTCCATGCTACTGGTATTACATTCCGGAAGTTGTCTCCTGTGCCAGTGCATTCAAGGCTACTTCCCACTTTCTCTTCTATCAGGTTCGGTATAACTGGATTTATGTTGAGGTCTTTTATCCACTTGGACTTGATATTTGTGCAGGGCAGTAGATAGAGACCTCTTTGCATTCTTCTACATGGAAACATCTAGTTATGCCAACACCATTTGTTAAGATCCTTTCTTTTTTCTATAGTATAATTTTGGGTTATCAAAAATCAGATGTTCATAAGTATGTGGATTTGTGCCAAGGTCTTCAATTTGATTCCATTGATCCACATGTCTGTTTTTATGCCAATACCGTGCTGTTTTTATTTCTTTAGCTCTATAGTAGAGCTTGAATTCAGGGATGCTAATACCTCTGGAAGTTACTTTATTATGCAGAACTGTTTTAGCTATCCTGGATTTTTTGTTTTTCCATATGAAGCTGAGTATTGCTCTTTCAAGATCTGTAAAGAATTTTGTTGGGATTTTGATGAGGGTAACATTAAATCTGTAGATTGCTTTTGGTAAGATTGCCATTTTTACCATGTAAATCCGACTGATCCATGAGTATGGGAGATCTTTCTGTTTTCTAATACCTTCTTCAACTTCTTTCTTCAAAGAGCTAAAGTTCTTGTCATACAGGTCTTTCACTTGTTTGGTTAGTTACCACAGCATATTTTATATTATTTGTGGCTATTGTAAAGGGTATTATTTCTCTGATTTCTTTCGTAGCCCACTTACCATTTGTATATAGAAGGGCTACTGATTTTTGTGGGTTAATCTTGTATCCAGCCACATTAATGAAGTTATTTATCAGCTGTTCCCTGATAAAATTTTTGGGGTCATCTATGTATACTATCATATCATCTGCAAATAGTGTACCTCCTTGAGCTCCTTTTGTTGCCTAATTGCTCTAGCTAGAACTTTGAGTACTGTATTGGACAGATATGGAGAGAGTGGACAGCCTTATCTTGTTCCTGAATTTAGTGGAATCGCTTTGAGTTTCTCTCCATTTAATTTGATGTTGGCCATCGGCTTGCTGTCTATTGCCTTTATTATGTTTAAGTATGTTCCTTGTATACCTTTTCTCTCCAGAGCCTTTATCATGAAGGGGTGTTGGATTTTATGAAAGTCATTTTCAGCATCTAATGTGGTTTTTCTTCTTTGTTTATTTGTAATGGTGACATTGACAGATTTTCATATGTTGAACCATCCCTGCATCTCTGGGATAAAGCCTACTTGGATGATTTTTCTGATGTGTTCTTGGATTCGATTTGACAGTATTTTATTGAGTATTTTTGCATCAATGTTCATGAGGGAAAGTGGTTTGTAATTCTCTTTCTTTGTTGTATCTTTGTATAGTTTGGGTATCAGAGTAACTGTAACCTTGTAAAAAGAACTTGGCAATGTTCCTTCTGTTTCTACAGTCTTGGAACAATTTGTTGGTATTTGCTCTTGAAATTTTGGTGGAATTCTGCACTGAAACCATATCGCCCTTTTGTGGGGTTGGGAGGCTTTTAATGACTGTTTCTATTTCCTTAGGGGTTGTAGGTTTATTTAAATTGTTTATCTGGTCAAGAAAATTTCCGTTTCTTTTAGATTTTCCAATTATGTAGAGGTTTTTGAAGTATGACCGAAAGATTCTTTGGATTTCCTCAGTGTTTGTTGTTATATCCCCCTTTTCATTTCTTATTTTGCTAATTTGGATATTCTGTGTCTTTTAATTTTTATAAGGGTTTGTCTATCTTCTTGATTTTTCTCAAAGAACCAACTCTTTGTTTCATTGATTTTTTTTTTGTATTCTGTTTCTGATTTATTGATTTCAGCCCACAATTTTTACTTATTTCCTGCAATCTACTCCTGGGTGAGTTTCTTTTTGTTCTGGAGCTTTCAAGGGTGCTTTCAAGTTGCTAGTGTGGGATTTCTTCAGATTCTTGATGTAGGCACTTAGTGCTATGAAATTTCTTCTTAGCACTACTTTCATAGTGTTCTGTAAGTTTGGGTATTTGTGGATTCATTTTCATTAAATTCTAGGGAGTCTTTAATATTCTTATTTCTTTCTTGACCCAGAGGTGATTCATTTGAGCACTGTTTAGTTTCCATGAGTTTGTAGGCTTTCTCTAGTTTGTGTTGTTGTTGAACTCTTACCATCATGGTGATCTGATAAGATACAGGGGTTTATTCCATTTTTTTTTGTAGCTACTGAGGTTTGCTTTGTTATTGAGTATGTGGTCAATTTTTGAGAAGGTTCCATGAGGTGATGTGAAGAAGGTATATTTTTTTGTGTTTGAGTGGAATATTCTATAGATGTCTGTTAGTTCTCTTATTTCTCTGTTAGGTTTCTGTCTGATTGACCTGACCATTGGGGGGTGTGGGATATTGAAGTCTCCTACTATTAGTGTTTGTGGTTTGATGTGTGATTTAAGCTTTAATAATGTTTCTTTTACAATGTGAGTGCCCTTGTATTTGGGACATAGATGTTCAAAATTGAAATTTCCTCTTGATAGATTTTTTTCCCTGTGATAAATATGAAATGTCTTCCATTTCTTTTGATTGATTTTAGTTTGTTCTAATTTGTTAGATTTTAGGATAACTACACCAGTTTGCTTCTTAATCCCATTTGATTGGAAAATCTTTTTCCCAACTCTTTACTCTGAGGTAATGTCTGTCTTTGACATTGAGGTATTTCTTTTATGCAGCAGAAGGATAGATCCTGTTTTTGTATCCATTCTGTTAACTTTTGTCTTTTTATTGGCAAATTGAATCCATTGATTGTAAAAGATGATAATGACCAGTGATTCTTAATTCCTGTTATTTTCTTGTTGTTTTGGTGATGGTAGTGGTGATAGTAGGTGTGTTTCCTTTCTTTGGGTTTTGGTGGTGTGAGATTACCTATTTAATGTATTTTTGTGGATGCATAAAAGCTAGCTTTCTTGTGATGGAGTTTTTCTTCTAATTTTTCTGTAGGGCTGGATTTGTGGATAGGTATTGTTTAAATCTGGTTTTATCATGAAATACCTTGTTTTTTCTGTCTATGATGGTTGAAAGTTTTGCTGGGTGTAGTAGTCTGGGCTGGCATCCATGATCCCTTAGTGTCTGCAAAATGTCTGTCCAGGACCTTCTGGCATTTAGCATTTCCACTAAGAAGTCAGGTGTAATTCTGATTGATAGATATGGCATAACTCGGCCTTTTTTCTTTGTAGCTCTTAATATTCTTTTTTTATTTTGTAGTGTTTTATTATATTACAAGGGAACTTTTGTTGTTGTTGTTTTGGTTTGGTTTGGTCCAGTCTATTTGGTGTTCTGTAAGTTTCTTCTCCCTTTATAGGCATGTCCTCTTTTAGGTTGGAAAGTTTTATTGAATATGTTTTCTACGTCTTTGAACTGGTCTTCTCCTTCTATCCTAATTATTCTTTTGGTTTGGTCTTCATGGTGTCTCAGGTTTCCTGGACGTTTTGTGTTAGGAATTTATTGGATTTAACATTTTCTTTGACTGATGAATCTATTTCCTCTATCGTATCTCCAGCACTTGAGATTGTCTCTTATATCTCTTTTATTCTGTTGGTGATGCTTGCATCTGTTAATTCCTGTTCACTTTCCCAGATTTTCCGTTTCCAGAATTCCCTTCATTTGTGTTTTGTTTATTGTCTGTATTTCATTTTTCAAGTCTTGAACCATTCCTTTGTCTGTTTCTTTTCCTTGACTTTCTTTGCATTTTAAAAAGAATTTATTGATTTCTTCCAATTTTTTGTTTGTCTTTTCCTTGATTTCTTTGAGGGAATTCATCTTCATAAAGTTATTTTTGAGGTCTTTTTTTGTGTGTGTTCAGGTCTTGCTCTTATAGGATCACCAGGTTCTGGCTGTCATATTGCTCTTTCGATTGTTGAATGTATTCTTACACTGGCGTTTGCTTACCCATCTGTTCTTCCAACTGGTGTGTGTTGTATCTGTATCTGTGCCTGTTTAGTCTGCTGAGGTTGCAGGGGAGGGCTGGCCTCAGGAAGGGTGTTCAGGTGCATGGGGTTGTACAGTGGAGTGTGTCCTGGAGGGACAGAGTCTAGTGGGTGGCGGGGCTGGTGGTGCAGCTGGGAGGCAGGTCTCTTGCATTATATGATTATTATGTAGTCAAGTTTAGCCTAAGCAGATCTCTCCAACCCCCAAATAAAAAGTTTTTAATTAAGCTATGGTTATTTATCAAGTAGATTTGGAATGGTGCTCCTGAATAGTACTAAGAATCTAGCCCTAGATCTCTTGGAGTGATAAAACTTTTATTTCTATTATAAACACCAATAAAATTGTCTTCCTGCTATCCTTACAACTGAGGAAAATGAGCGTGAATGTAACTCTCTAGAATTAAGGACTATCTATAGTACTGTAGGTATTAGTAGAAACTAAAGTAGTGTACAACTGTTTCTCTCCCTTCCCACATTCTTCCACATACCAGTTCAGAGTTTAATGTCACTGTTTGTCCTCTTTTGTTTAGTATGGGAAGCAGCTCTACACAAATTACCAAGAAGCCTTGAAGAGGACAGAGTCTGCTTATGATTGGACTTCTTTATCCAGCTCCAGCATTAAATCTGGATCTAGTTCTTCCAGCATCCCAGGTAGTTCAAAAGTACCACATAGCACTATTTTACTACCAGTATCAAGAGTGTTAGATCTTGAAATTTCAGCTTTTTTTTTAAAAACCACAGCCACACCTAATTTCTAATCTGTGGGTATTTTTTTTCTTATTTCTCCACAAAACTGTTAAAAGTGCAATGTTATGAAGTATTCACAAGTATCTGAAATGCACTTCTAATGCACTGTAATAGTTTATGAAGTTAATTTTAAAACTCATACATACTTACTAATAAGACATGATATAGAAGTCACTTGGAGAAGTACTCATAAGCTTGAAGAAGTACATCCCTGACATTGCCGTGCAGGGAAAACACTTCCAGCTAGTTCAGAATTACAACTTCCCATATCTTTTAAGTAAGTATGCTGTACTCACAACTTCTGTAAAATGCTTCTTTCAAAATCTTCCCTGAATCATTGTTCAATGACTTAAAATTGCATAATTTGACATTACCTCTAAATAATAAAAAGCATATTTGGAATTGTGATACACACACACACACAAACACTAATCTGTGAAAATTTAATGTATATATGTAAGTATGTATTTTCTGGTTCTGTCCATTGAGGGGGTCTAGAAGAAGGGACACCCCAGTAATAATGAGACTGCCCAGAGCCAAGTAACCAAAAGAAGGAACCAGCACTCTTAGGCAAATAGCTGGTTCTAAAGCTGTGGTAGAGAATATACAAGATGAGCCTTAAGCAGAAGGACTTAAAAATAGGATAAGGGATTATCATAGGGGCATAGATGCCAACTTGAGAAAGTTTCAGTGTCTAACACTAAAATAACTTTGAGCAAAAGAAACATACAATGGTATAAAATTATAACCAAATTAGAAGATATATCACTTTGAATCCGTGATAACATAATTTCCATACAAAATATTTTTAAAGACTTTAAGTACATTTTAGTTAAAATGTCCTTTTCCCCAGCTCTTTTCATGTCCCACCAGCTCTGTGTGTGTGTCTACAAACGTTGTGTGTACCATGTACATGTAGGTGCTCGTGGAGGCCAGAAGAAGGCATTGGGTCCCTGTAACTAGAGTTACCAGCAGCTGTGAGCTTCCTAATGTGGGTGCTGGGGCAGAATCCAAGTCCTCTGCAAGAATAGTACACTCTTGAGATATCTCTCTAGCCTCACAAAATATTTCTAAATGATTTCTGTACACACACGTTGCCCTCTTGAAGAGCTACACATAGTGATTGACGTTAAAAAGAAGTAGGGTTGAGAAAGCAGAAACTTCACAAAAAGAAAGTAGACAAGCAGTGTTTAGTCCCATTGATTGTAGGTTCCCTTGATACAGTGTGATGAGACTTGACCAATAGTTCTCAAGACTATCAAAATCATTTTTTAAAAAAGGGAGCAACTTTCAGAGGAGTCAAGATGACCAACTATATTGTGGTATCCTGGACCAGAGTATGGATATATGAAATGTGACATATAGTTATTAGTAAATCAGTGTTTTTTCATTGCTATGGCAAATGTACTATAAACAGAATAATGGGGCAGACTAGATGCTGAATCGGTAAGAACTCAGACTTACTCTATTTTAATATGAAAATAATATATAAAAATCTAAAATGAGATGTTCACTAAAGTGGAAAAAATGCTGAGAAGTTGGACTAGAAAGACAAGGTTAGGAAGCCATGCAGCAAGTAGGATTCAGAGAAGGTCAGCGGGTTGAGGAAAGGCATATTCTGTTTTTCAGTTGCGTAGCACTTAGCTCCATTGCTCATGAAATAATATGCCTTTTCCTTCACTAATGCCATCCTTACACTTCATTGAAATGTTAGACTTTCTAGGGCAAAACATAAAATCAGAATGATTAATGTTGAAGAGCACAAACATTCATGTACTTCAGTCTTACAGGCTCTTGTCAAATAGGGATAATGAATGAGCCTCGTGTCATAGTCATAGCTTTTCATCATATTCCTTAAGAATGGTCTTAACTTTGAAGAAGTTGGGGCTTAGAATACTGGGTTATTTTAATAGCTTCCATTCTTCACAAAGTGATTGTTTGTCTGGGAACATCTTTGAGTCTCCACTACTTGCCAGACATCACATGAGGTATATATATAATTACCTTAGAATCCAGGAAGTCATCTTTCCAGTTCTTCCAGTTTCTACATCAGTTAAAGGTGCTTGTTAGCCTTATTCCCAACCCTTGTCCCTCCCCACTATCACCTGGCCTGGAAGCTAGGCTCTGCATGACTGCTGCTCAGTGGTGCCAGTACCTGAATCCCTGGGAAAACTCACCAATACTGTTGATTGCTAAGGAAGAGTCTCAATTTATAAGCTGCTCTTGAATGGCTGAAAAAGCCTGATTCTTAAGATAATGTAGATGTAATTAATGACTCAGCAATTCTTTTCTCTTTCTTTCTTTCTTTCTTTCTTTCTTTCTTTCTTTCTTTCTTTCTTTCTTTCTTTCTTTCTTTCTTTCTTTTTTAAAACTTCTTCAGAGTAAATTTTTATCCAAGACAGGTTTTGGGGGGTCAGGTTTTCATGGTGAACTATTAAAAAAGTTAAAGAGTCAAATTAATCAAGATAAGGTTTTTCTACTAGAATATATTTGCTGAGTTTAGAATAAGATGAGCTGATTTGCCATCTATGTAATATTTACCCATAATATTTAAAATGTGTATATCCATATAATCAAAATGATAACTGATGAAATTTTTTAAATATTTTAAACAGAGTCTCAGTCAAATCATTCTAATCAGTCTGACAGTGGAGTCTCTGACACCCTACCCACAGGGCACATCCGTTCCCAAAGCACTGTGAGCTCCATCTTCTCGGAAGCTTGGAAGCGTGGCACTCAGTTGGAAGAGTCCAGCAAGGTAATACACTAGTTTTAATTTACATATAAAAATCTGTGATCATCCACTGGTTTAGCTTGTACTCTTTTATTCCCTTATTAGAGTCTCATTTGGCAATATTTCAGTCTTCCTTCTTAGAGGGTCAGCCGATATTATAATAGGGAAACCATCTAGAGTTGTCGAAGATCTTGATTTCTAGTGGCAGTTATTTATGAGTTTAACCAGCAGCTTACATTTTTAAGTTACAGCAACCCCTCCCCTGTTAAGCATAACCAGCTTGCTGGAACAACACCATGTAGTGCCATTGCCCTAAAGTCCCAGAGAAGTTGCTTACAATTCTTATTCATTTTTAATTAATTCAGATCCAGTCCTTATCGTTCATTCTTGAGGTCTATAGACCCCAACAAATTTTCTCAAACTATGTTTTATGCAGAAGGCTAAATTCACTCTTAAAGTTTTGGATTCCTGAGTCTTGGATAATTAATATTCAGCAACATTATTACAAGCTATAATGTTGAGTTTTTTCTTTTATATATATTATATATAAAATATTTTTTCTTTTATATATTATATGTTTTATATGATATATAAAATATGTTTTATGTAATATATATGTGTATATATATAAATTAGGATATACATTAGGAAAATTTCAGACATAAATACAAAGTATTTTAAGAATAATCCCCACTCTCCCCAGAGTCACCTCACACCCCAAGTTCATGTCCCTTTTTTTCCTTTCAATAATTCACTTAGTCCAGTTTGTCCTGCTAATATATACACAGCTGAGCAGCCACCAGGAGCCACACCATTACAGAAAACTGACTCTTTCATTTTCCAGAAGCCGTCAGCTGTCAACTGCTCCCCAGTTAGGAGTAGGGGCTCATGGACTCCTTCCCACTGTCTGCTACAATGCTGACTTGCTTTTGTGCAGGCAACCACAGCTGAGCTTATTAGAACAATGGTTCTGTCATGCCCTGAAGACACTGACCACTTGGGTCCTTTTCTCCCTCTTGGGGAAAGACCGTGTGATGTAGGTGTCCCGTTTGGCGCCGACCACTGCACAGCCACTTTTTCTCTGCACTTGACCTAGCGGGAGTTTTGTATTAACCCCTATCTACTGCACACACAGACTTCTTTGTTAAAGATTTGAGAGCGACCTTATAGGTTTTCTTAGCTAAGTAGTCCTCCATCAGAGAGCCTCAGAATTCCTGTAGAAAGGATATGTTCTGGCTGTAGTCACTACTTCAAGCAGAAAGGGTATATCCATCATTGAGGAGCCAGTGGCACCCTGGCCAGACTCTTGATTGTTACAGTCATTGTTTTGTTTTCTTATGGTTCTTTTGGCCTGAGTCACAAATACAAACACATTCACAAATGAGAATCAAAAGGAACATTTAAATTTGTCCTCAAAACAGATTTATTACCTAATTTTTATATGTGGTTGATTAACTGGTGTGGGGGTGGGAGGTATAAAAATGAGTAGTTAATAATTGGTTTTAATGACCTAAATTCTTTAAACATTGTTAAAAATCCCTTATCAGAAAATTTTATTAATTCTCTCTTCAATCCTAGAACCTTTTTCCCCAAGTACTGGGTATTGAACCTAGACCTTGCACATGCTAGGCAAACTCTGTCACAGACCTATGTCCCAATCTTTTTTTATGTTTTGAGATAGTCTGTCACACTTAGTTTTTCTAGCTGTCCTTCCGTGTGTAATTCTCCTGTCTCGGCCTTCTAAGTAGGACTGTGTCAACAATCCTAGTTCCATGAACCAATTTAGATGAAACTAAAGCACATACTAGAAACAATATTCTATGTAATTTTACATGTCTGAGTAAAAGAACCTTTGCCTTGGCTGGGGATGTAGCTCAGTGGTAGAGCACTTGTCTAGCATGCACGAAACTCCAGGTTAAATTTCCCACTCACTGCTGTCAAAAAAAAAAAGTCTTTACCTTAAAAATTATTAAGGGGGCTGGAGAGATGGCTCAGAGGTTAAGAGCATTACCTGCTCTTCCAAAGGTCCTGAGTTCAATTCCCAGCAA
The DNA here is from genome assembly GCF_982192425.1 of Myodes glareolus. Classification (NCBI taxonomy): domain Eukaryota; kingdom Metazoa; phylum Chordata; class Mammalia; order Rodentia; family Cricetidae; genus Myodes; species Myodes glareolus. Next base: position 3,167,263 of record NC_142026.1, on the reverse strand, counting down.
CCACATGGTGGCTCACAACCATCTGTAATGAGGTCTGGTGCCCTCTTCTGGCCTGCAGGCATATACACAGACAGAATATTGTATACATAATAAATAAATATTTAAAAAAAATTATTAACAGTGAGACCCATGTGCATTTTAAATTATAAAGCTACCTACTTATCACATATGAAATCAAGGAAAACAAAGACTCTGTGATTAGGAAACAGTCTGTCACTGTAGTTTCCGAAAGAGAATCAACCCTGCTATGCAATAGTGTCAGTTTGAATCTTGATCCTGTGTGTTTCTTCTGTTACCTCAGTCTCAGGTGCCACATGAGAAGGCCCGCACAGCTAAGGTCTGCAGGCCTGAAGCAGGCAAGACAGGGTCAAGTTAAAGTCAGGGCAGTTCTCTGAAATACATTAACCTGGGTGACGCCTATAACCAAATCTTACAAACTAATGCTTTTCTTTTCATGTATAATTTTTAGAGAACCATGTGAATGTCCTGATAGGCATTAGAATTCAGCTCTGTGAATGAACACTTCCTAAGTACCCTCAATCTCAATCAGATATCATTTGTGATTGAAAAGAGATGGGTTATTTATTCACAGAAATAAGAGCTCAAAAGGCATTCCCAAAGTTACTAAATCAAAATTCCTTCATTTTCTTATTTCAGAAGTCCTTGAGCCAGAGATTTATATATGGTTGGTTCAGGCAGCAAGCAACCGAATGTAGTCATTTTGGCAGTACTAATACCACCCAGATGGTGTGGTCGGCAGCTCACAGGCAAACCCTAGCTCCTACTTGATGACTTCTTTTAGTTCTATAGAGTTTCTTCTTATTTTCATCTGGCTTTTTCTGTGTGATGCTTTATCTTTTGCTGTAATGTTTACAACACATTTCTTTATGTACTTCCCAGTAAAGCAAATGTAAAGAATGCAAAGAATGCTCCCCTTACCTGCACTGCTGGACTTCTGTGCATGTTGGATGCAGATGTTTCACACAACACGAGTGTGTGTGTTGAGTTCTTTGATTCCTGTGTGACTGTGCACAACTGCTGAGCATTCTCACACTCATGTGTCAGCTTACTAGAATCAAAAAGCTATCCTCCTCACTCCACCAGGATTCCTTACCCTAGGATGGCATCTGCGTGACGTGGATGCAGTCATGGACTGAAGGTGAACTCTTGTCCCAGGAGGACCTAGGGCAGGGTTTGTGAAAGTCCAGTTGCCAAGGTCAGAAATCATATATCCTGTTACCACCCAAATGACTTTACAATAGGAGCTTGTTCCTAGACTATTTATTGGTCAGTATAGCTGTTAAAAGAATATTGCAGGATAAAACAAGTTTTCTGCATCCTTGTTACCTAGAGAATCAGATTTTAACCTTTCTGACATTGTCTGTCTTTATAATCACCAACTGCTGCATCCTCTTCATGCATGTCCTAGATTCCTTGCTTTTAGTTTGATAGAGTCAAAGCTTACCTCTGTAACTGTTTTGTTGTGTTTTTCTCTCTCCCAATTCCCTTTTATACTTCCTTTTAGGCCAGAATGGAATCTATGAATCGGTCCTACACTTCACTTATGCCCCCTCTGTCCCCTCAAACTAAGACCATCACCCCGTATACTGCCTCACAACCTTCACCCCCTCTGCCTCCTCCTCCTCCACCTCCTCCTCCTCCGCCACCTCCACCACCACCACCACCACCACCACCACCTCCTCCTCCTCCTCCTCTCCCTAGCCAGTCTACACCTTCTGCAGGCTCATCAGCCACCATGTTTGTCAAGTACAGCACAATCACCAGGCTGCAAAATGCAGCTCAGCAGTCAGGGTCCCTGTTTAAGTCTCCGCCACCCCCAGCGATGCAACCTCTGCCTTTGGCTTCACAGTCCCTCAAGGCTCAAATTGTGGTGCCCCCCAATGGAATTATTCCTCCACCCCCTCCTCCTCCACCACCACCAACCCCTGGTTCAGCCATGGCCCAGTTAAAGCCAGTGCCATGTGCCCCGTCCCTGCCACAGTTCTGCTCCCAACCCCCTCCACTAAAGATTCATCAAGTTCATCAAGTGGCACCTCCCATACCCCCACCAGCTCCTCCCATCCCTGCAACTGGCCCTCCTCAAGCACCCCCTAAACCCCTAGTTACCATTCCTCTTTCAGTCAGCACCAAAACTGTACCATCAATAGTGGCACAAGCTGTACCACCCACCCCTGCACCTCCAGTGCCCCCAGCAAAGAAACAGCCAGTTTTCCCCATTTCTCACATTCCACCCTCTCCCCCTGTTCAGCCTGCTCCATGTCCACCACCAACACTACCAAAGCAGCAGAGCTTTGGGGTGAAGCCACCCCCCTCTCCACTGTCCCCCATGCCCTCAGTTGTGAAGCAGATAGCCAGTCAGTTTCCACCCTCTCCCACTCCTCCTGTGGACTCACAGCCCCTAAAACCTCTCCCAGCAAGTGTCACCTCACAGTCCCCTCCTGCAGTGAAAGCAAAACCCAAGTGGCAACCCAGCTCAATCCCTGTCCCTTCCCCAGATTTCCCTCCTCCCCCTCCAGAAAGCAGCCTGGTGTTTCCTCCTCCACTTCCTCCAAGCCCAGCCCCAGCCCCAACCCCACCACCAGTGCCACCCATGGCTTCACCTATCCCTGACAAAGGTGGATCTCCAGGCAAAAAGCCAAGTAAGATGTCCAGCCCTGGGGGAAAGAAACCACCCCCAACCCCACAGCGCAACTCCAGCATTAAGTCTGCCGAGCACCCTGAGCCCAAGCGACCCTCGGTAGACAGTCTAGTCAGCAAGTTTGCACCGCCAGCAGAATCGGGATCTCCCCACAAAGAGACCCCACCTCCTCCTGCAGCACCTCCCAAACCTGGGAAACTACACCTTTCTGGAGTCAATCTTCCTGGAATCCACCAGCAAGGGAGTGTGTCCACAACACCTTCTGTTCTGAGTGGGCGTGGAAATGACTCCGTAGTGGAATTTCCATCTCCTCCATCCGATTCTGACTTTCCACCCCCTCCACCTGAAATAGAGCTTCCTCTGCCCCCTATTGAGATTCCAGCCATATTCTCGGGAAACACCTCCCCCAAAGTGGCAGTTGTTAATCCTCAGCCACAGCTATGGTCTAAAACATCTGTGAAGAAGGCCCCACCCACCCGACCCAAACGAAATGATAGCACCCGCCTCACTCAAGCTGACATCTCTGAGCAACCAGTGATGACCACAGTTGTGCCACAAGTGCCCACCTCTCCCAAATCCAGCCTTAGTGTCCAGCCTGGATTCCTAGCTGATCTTAACAGGACACTGCAGCGCAAGTCTATCACGCGGCATGGCTCCCTCTCCTCTTCACGAATGTCCAGAGCAGAACCCACAGCCACCATGGACGACATGGCACTACCCCCACCACCACCAGAACTGCTGTCTGACCAGCAGAAGGCTGGTTTTGGAGGCAGTCATATTTCAGGCTATGCAACATTGCGAAGAGGACCCCCTCCCACTCCCCCTAAAAGAGACCAGAATACTAAGCTCTCAAGAGACTGGTAGCCACAAGACTTAATATCTATAATCAGTTCTACAATCAGTTTACCTAATCATCTGTGAATCCAGGTGTTCAGAGCCTCCTGATATGTTATTCAGGTAGTGTCCAGCTATATGTGTGTTTGTGTGTATATGTGCTGCCTGTGTGTACACATGTACACACAGCTTTACAGATTGTGTGTATATACGTATGTATACATCTGTGAATGTGTATATATGGAGAGAACTGATTCTATTTATTTCTTTTGCCTCCTAATCAGAAAATAGGGTTTTGTATTTTTGAGTGGAAGAAGACATAGGAGGAGATATGTTGTCACTTATAATTTGTTTATCATACGGATTGGACCAAAATCTAGAAGGTATTTCAAAACTGTCTGTCCATGTGCCACATGTGCATGTGTCATAGAAGAAATAGATGGACAGTTTCTCAGTTTGAGGATATCATGAGAATGTCTGCTATATCTGTAGGGCTTTTTTGTTTTTCCCAGTTGGCTGAATTTAGAACTGCTTAACTGACGCTTAAATACTACATATAAAGGGGCACTTTAGTTCAGGAAAACCTTCAATATACAGAACGGGTAAATGGCGCAGGAAGGGGAAATGCTGAAGACATTGTGGTTGTACATAGGAAAGTCATGGCTGTTCTAGTTGCAGTAGTCCTGCCATGACCCCAGCCACATCTTGAGGTAAGCTTTTTGCCTACAACACAAGAAATATTTAATGCTATAATCCTAACTACTTTCAGTAGTCTTGCAAAGCTTCATCAGTTTGATTTCAGGAGTCTTGCTTTTTTGTAGAATGTCCAGTACACACTGTAATGTACTGCCCCAATTATGTCTTTGGGTCATTTACCTTCACATATAGTGTGTACATTAGTAGACATTTGAATCTGTGGATAGTACAAATATGAAATATACTCCCTGTGCCCAATGCAGTACATCATTAAAAACAAAGTCAACTTCTGCAATGCCTTCTTTACAAGTTGTTCTCCATGAGCGATAAAGACGATAGGAAAATATCATTCATCAAGTTTTAAAGCAAAGAATCCATTTGGGATAGGACTATCATGATCAAAATGAGTTTCCATAATTTCATCCATAGCTACTGGAGCTGCTAAGATCTTTTCTGTTTAGCTTGAGTGTAGGGCTTTTACAGGTAGCCATGTGTGCTGATGGGGCCGTGTCATAGTCCACTTGCAGTGAGCACGCACTGATGGCACTACTATGTTCACACTGTTCTCTGTGCTTTTGGTAATTTTTTTCTTGGTACATGAGAAAAGTGTGTACTTACCAACTTAGAGTGATAGATGCAATGCAATCCTAGTTATTTTAAGCAAGAGAATAAAGACTGGCCATCCCACTTTTTACAAATGAGCACATCTTGTAAAGAGCCTGTGACTGTTGTAAAGATAACCAGCACCAAATGAAGAAATCTTTTGGTCCTGTCCCTCAAGCAGAAAGTGACTCTAATGAATCTGGGTAAAGAAGATAAAAGTCTTCACACTGGGTGTCAAGTTTCACTACACTAATTTCCATTAAGGAACCACATCATAAAGATGTGTAAGTGGCACCTCCCACACATCTCCAGCCACTCTTCAGATAGCCATGCAGTTAGGGGGGAAAAGACTAAAAGTCATTGTGCTTTTTAAAAAACCCTACTTAGATTTTTTTTTAATCTTTGAAACTGCTCACCAAGTATTTGTGTGCTTACATTTCTTATTATGAAATGATCTTTAACTGCATTGTTAGTTTCAACATGTACAACAAATGTATTTAATCTGAATACAGATGCCAAGCCACACTGAATTACTTCCTCATGCAAATCAACCTGCAGTTCTCCATTCAATCTACAGACAATCAAGAGTGCAGATCAGTTATTCCTGGGGTTTATCTCTAGGGTTTGTGTTTTCTTTTTAAATTAACCCAGCTAGACAACTTAAGATTTCCTTGAGTGCAAAAATATGTACCTCCAATCTAGATTGAGCCCTAAATCAACAACCTTCATTTTTTTTCAATGTGGACTCCATGGGAACTCCCAAGTCCATCCTGAAGCACTGCTTCTGGTTTTATTTTCTTGGGAGAACAGATACCTTTGATTGAATACTAGTAATGCCAAGAAAACGAGGGGGTGGTCCACTGTCCATTCTAACTTATCATGTGACAGCATGCAGTTTCTTTATAGTTCTCCAGAGACAGAAATAACTGTTAATAAAAAAACAATAAACCAAAGTGCCACATTCCAATTTTTTTTTTTCTCACTGCTTAGTGCTGAGATGTAGTTTTCTTTCTTTTTCTCTGGTGTGTTCTCGGACAAGACCTACTGCCAGCCAACACTAGTTCTGTGCCTTCTTCCACCGCCCGTAGCTCAGCAGCTCAGCTCACACGGCCTTTTCAGGCAGTGAGAGGCCTGTGGAGGCTGCCTGGACATTAACAGTGAACAGTGAAGGACCTTTGCTCCTGAGGGCAGACACAGATAGGTGCTTTTCAGAATTGGTTTGGTGACCTCAATTTTTATTATACATTAATTTCAAGTCTTAGTACTTAAAGTTTGGGCACCAACTCTGAAGCAGCCAAACTTGTTCTCAATAAAATGACCTAACGGTGATCCACAGGTGCTGGCCTGAGTATACTGTATATTAAGTCTCCCCAGCTTGGCGTTTAGTCCCAAAAGATTTAATATGCTTTCTCTCATCTTTTACCCACTGTAATTCTCATTTGGAGGAAAAAAGGTCTGTTTCAGACATCTACTTAACTGTTAACACTTTTTTTTCCAATGTCTAAACTTTTTAACATAAGAAAGATGGCTGGATCTTAAAGATTATCAAAAAGACCTATTTTCATTAGACAATGAAGAGAGATAACAATGCTTTTTTTTGTTTCTGTTTTTGCTTTTTCTTAAGTCGTCCAAAATCAAGGTGCTCTTACCCACTGATGGTGTATCTTGCAATGGGCTGAGAACTGTTTTGGGTCTATTCCCTGTATTGTACTTTGGTAAATTAGAATTGAGAGGTCACAGTAATTCTAACAGGGTAACAACTCTAAGGTCTAGATCAACAGAATCCTGGGTTTAGGAGCTGGGCAGCAGTGTGAAGTGGTTCCTCAGACTTCCAACAGAACATGTTGTCACCTTCGCTACTCAAATAAAGCAGTTTTATGTTACAAACACAAGGGCAGTGTTTAAGCAAATAAACCCATTTAAAGCATTTTTCGTATCACCAAAACTAGCAATATAACTGATGTAATTCCAGATTTTACACCAGTTTAGAACAATTAAAACAATGCCCTGTATGGTTGTGTGATAGCTTTCGATAAAACTGGGATAATTATTTTTGTTTATACATGAAGATGGCTTTTTTTTAAAGAAAAAAAAGTTCCTTTCAAATTACAAAAATCTTTTGAACTGTTAATTTTTTAACTTTTTATTATCTGTTATATGTGACCTCTATCAAAGTTGACCCAAAGGGAAATGCAAGGTGAGGGGGGGCCCCACCATCTTTCTAGATGGTCCTTTGAAAACCTAGTGAAAACATGTTTAACACTCTACCATCAAAATTACAAGTGTGCAGTGCCCTTAGGGGTTTATATGTAAAAGACAACTAAAATTTAAGTAAAGAATTGCTTAATGAAACAACTATAATGTGTTGGAAGGCAGGGGACTCTGGTTTGCTCTGAAGTAAACCGTCCTAGACAGCTGTCTGCTATAACCCCCGTGCTTGAACTCGTTAGAGGAATAGCATGTAAAAACAACAAAAACCACCAAGTAAACTTTGAGGTGCTAATGAAAGAGGGGACAGGTAAGTATTTTTGAAGTTTTGGCAGAAATGGAGGGGGATGACTGTCTTGTATTACAGGAGAAGTTCTCATCCACCTAAATGGAGTCTGTTTTCTACCAAAGATATTTAGAGAAGTGGCTCAAGTCAACACTGAGTTCTGTTTTAAGAGCTGGCCAGATTTGGGAGCATGTTGTTCTTAAGCTATGAATTTCAAGCAAGTGATTGTTAAAGCATCAACTTCTTAGGAAGACAAGGGAAACAGGGAATACATTTTTAGAAACTATCCATTCGTTAAATTTGTTACAATTTAATTCCAAAAATGCTGGTTTTCATAATTCCACCTCCTAGTTTTTCCTGTATTTGTAAATAGTCCCTCCTAGAAAATAAGCATTAATTGGAATGTTTGAAATGACTTTGCTTAGTTTTAATATCAGCCACTTAGTAAACTCTTCCTCCAGAGCAGAGATGAATAAGGTAAACTATGATTAGATTGTGCTAAGTGTTGTAAAAATACTATTTACTGTCTTCAATGGGTTGTTGTCTTCTTTCCCTGTTTTTTTATTTTTATTCCAAAAATGGAGTCAAGGCTCACTCTGACTTCTAGCTGTGGGAATTTTGTCATGATACAAACAATAGTATACTTTTTTAAGGCATG